>NC_135230.1:14758674-14879669 GCF_052324685.1 Brachyhypopomus gauderio | reverse complement strand
CCAAACCCAGGACCCCCAAATCCAGGACCACCAAACCCAGGACCGGCAAACACAGAACCCCCAAACCCAGGACCGCCACACACTGGACCGCCAAACACAGGACCCCCAAATGAGCTCAAAGACAGTGTCAACTGTCAGTTATAACATTGTATTTTTCCAATACGATGTCAATATCATTACATCATTACACCACACTACTTACACACACACACACACACGTCTCATAGATAATACATAGACAATAGTTAATTAAATGGTCTTTAGTATTCCCAAGGTCTGCAGTAATACAGGGTGATACAGTGGTATTGATGTACACCATTCAGCACCAGGTAAAATGTGTTTGGTTCAGCAGTTTTGAGAATGTAGTTATGCATGTGTGGTCCAGTCATTCTATACTCTGAAACTCTCTCTCTCTCTTTCTCTCTCTCTCTCACTCATTCACTCACTCAGTAAATCATCAAATTCATTGTTACATAAGACAAATTTGTGTGTGTATTATTGTGTGTGTGTGTGTGTGTGTGTGTGTGTGTGTGTGTGTGTGTGTGTGTGTGTGTGTGTGTGTGTGTGTGTGTGTTTGCTGGATGTTACTTTTCTGTGTCTGTTCGGAGTGAGTGATGTGTGCCATTTCCTGTATGTGTGTATTTCCTGTATATGTGTACATTCTCATGTATATGTGTGCTTGTGTACAGTGGATTGGAGCACTAGTGGGCTTTTTTTTCACTCTAATGGCATCTTTAGCAAGACTGTTACGATGGCAACCACGTTGCCAAGGAAACACTGCATGTCTCTTTGAATTAGAAAACTCTCCCTGCTCTCGCCAATTCCTCTGCCTCTCTCTCGCTTTCTATGCCTTTCTCTGTCTCTCTCTGTCTCTTCATCTGCCTGTCTGTCTGTCTACCTCACTGTACATATACAGGACATGAGAAATACTGTAATTCTAAGTGCGGTTATGTTTGAGAATGGCATGTGTACTGTGGGCTGGGCTACGGTCTCTGTGTGCCAGACATGCGAGGGGGGTGTGTCCTTAGACTGCAGATCTCTTTTGCTTCTTATGAGTTTGATGGGTTTGCCTATATTCATATATTGCGTTTTTATGACCCAGAGGTGTGTTTAAATCCTCTTGACAGTGCAGGTGTTCCTAGCTTGAAAGAGTTGATGCAGATATGTTCTTCTGTTCATTCGGGGACAGTTTGTGTGAGATTGAGAAAGAAGAAAAGACATTGCATGAGATGAAGAAAGATTGGTGTCAGGTTCTTTATTTAAAGTTTGGTTTGTGGGGGTCTTCATGTAAAGATTGATGTGGGGGTGGTAGTCTTCATTTAAAGATTGATGTGGGGGGTGGTGGTCTTCATTTAAAGATTCATGTGGAGGGTGGTGGTCTTCATTTAAAGATTGGTGTGGTGGTCTTCATTTAAAGATTGGTGGGGGTGGTCTTCATTTAAAGATTGATATGGGGTCATCTTCATTTAAAGATTGGTGGGGGTGGTCTTCATTTAAAGATTGATGTGGGGGGTGGTGGTCTTCATTTAAAGATTGATATGGGGTCATCTTCATTTAAAGATTGGTGGGGGTGGTCTTCATTTAAAGATTGATATGGGGTTGTCTTCATTTAAAGATTGGTGGGGGTGGTCTTCATTTAAAGATTGATGTGGGGGGTGGTGGTCTTCATTTAAAGATTGATATGGGGTTGTCTTCATTTAAAGATTGGTGTGGGGTTTGGAGACAAATTAACTTCCTTGAAAATGGAATAATGATCATCTTAAAGGAGAGACATGAGAGGGAGTGGGGAGAAAGGAAAGCAGAAAGATAAGAAGAGAAGCAGTGGATAACAAATGTGTGTGTGTGTGTGTGTGTGTGTGTGTGTGTGTGTGTGTGTGTGTGTGTGTGTGTGTGTGTGTGTGTGTGTGTGTGTGTGTGTGTGTGTGTAAGAGAGAGACATTCAGAGAGTAAACTGGAGGAGAAAGAACTGTGTGTGTGTGTGTGTGAGAGAGAGAGAGAACCAGAGAGACTGAAAAAATCTGAATGAGGAGAGGGAAGGAAACCTGAATGGGAAAAGATGGATAAGGAAAGGACAAAGGGAGAGAGACAGCACTGAAGGGTAGAGTAGGAGTTTGAGTGGAGAGAGAGATGAAGGCTGGAATAGAGAGAGAGAGAGAGAGCTCATCCTACAGAGAAGACATTTTCCTATATTCAGTTTTGTAGCACCGTGAATGGTTGTGATTGATTCAGCTAATGAAATGTAATTTATCTGTCCACAAAACAGTAAACATTACAGGTGAACAACCCATTAGCTGTGTGTGTGTTCATGCGTGTACGTGTGGGTGTACGTGCGAGTTGGTGGGTGTGCGTGTATGTATGTGTGCGAGTGTATGTGTGTGTACGTGCAAGTGTGTGTGTGTGTGTGTGTGAGTACATGTGTGTGTGTGTGTGTGTACGTGCGAGTGTGTGTGTGTGTGTGTGTGTGTGTGTGTGTGTGTGTGAGTACATGTGTGTGTGTGTGCGCGAGTGATGGGTGTGTGGGCATGTTTGTGTGTGTACATGTGTGTGTGTGTGTATGTGTGTGTGTGTGTGTGTGGGCATGTTTGTGTGTGTACATGTGTGTGTGTGTGTACATGTGTGTGTGTGTGTGTATGTGTGTGTGTGTGTGTGTGTGTGTGTGTGTGTGTGTGTGTGTGTGTGTGTGTGTGTACGTATGTGTGTGGGTACGTGCAAATGTGTGGGCGTGTGTGTTTGTGTGTGTATGCATGTGTGTGTGTGTGTATGCGCGTGTGTGTGTGCGCCCCTCCTCAATTCTGAATCCCACAGCTTGGAACAAGCTCTTAACAGTGTTAAGCTCATACTCATCGACCTCTCTGCAGTTGGACACACACACACACACACACACACACACACACACACACACTTGTATCTCTCTCCATCTCTTCTTCCTCATTCACCCTCACCCACCTCCCCTATATTCTCACCTCTCTCACCCCTCATTCACCCTCACCCACCTCCCCTATATTCTCACCTCTCTGTCATCTGCTCCTCCTCACTATGTACAATACACAGCCATCACTGTTCTTAATGGACGACCATTAAGCTGTTACCTCGTCTCTGTTGTGTCAGGTTCTTTGTGCGTCTGCCTGTCTGTTTCACAGTCCAGTGTGACTACAGAACACAGCAGGCGCATCGCCAGGGTAATACACTGTGTAACACTCATGGACGGAGGCGAATCGCCAGGGTAATACACTGTGTAACACTCATGGACGGAGGAGAATCGCCAGGGTAATACACTGTGTAACACTCATGGACGGAGGCGAATCGCCAGGGTAATACACTGTGTAACACTCATGGACGGAGGCGAATCACCAGGGTAATGGACTGTGTAACACTCATGGACGGAGGCGAATCGCCAGGGTAATACACTGTGTAACACTCATGGACGAATTTGCACTTTATGGTACTTTATGTACATGTTTGTTATGTGCGCTTGTGATTGTGTGTGCACAATGTCAGCAAGTGATTAATGGCCTTTATCCCTTCTTTGGCTAACAAGCTTAATGAACTCCGAAGGACTGAGAATTGAATTAGCTGCCAGGGTTGAAGGGCACTGAGACATATTAACTCCACCCTCTTATTGTCCCTGTCTCTCATTTCTCACCTCTAAACTCCCTGTCCCTTTCTCTCCCCTTACTCTCTCTCACTCCTTTATCTCCCTCTTCCCTCCTTCTCAATCTCTCTTTTTCTCTCCCTCTCTCTTGCCCCATTCCTCTTTATCTCCAGTGTCTCTCATATTCTCCCCCTCCCTCCCTCTCTCTCTCTATCTCTCTCTCTCTCTTTCTCTTTCTCTCTCGATCCATATCCCTCCATCGCTTCTGACTGCACTGACTGGCATGCCTGACATATTGGCACAGAGGTGAAGGTTAGGATCCCCCCCCCCCCCCCCCCCTTCCCCCCACAGGCCTGTAGGCCACGCCCCTCTTCCTGTATTGGTTGCGTGAGTGCCCTGAGCGGTAGGAGTGGTGGGAGGCAGGAGAGATGCTGGTGCCCAGGGAAGCGTCGGTACGCCAGCCAGACGCGAGGAGGCTTCTCTGTGATTAGAATGTGCCGTCAAGGATAATTTTAGACCCTGAAGATTGATCTCCTTTGATTACGAATTCATCGAAGGATAAAGGACAGATGAAAGGAGCTTGTGCTCCTCTTTGAAGACTCGGAGCGGCGGGGAGGTGGAAAGAAGTCGCTGTACCTACACGTGGAAAAGACATGAAGAGAAAGTGAAATCGACCATTTTTTACAACTTGTCGCTGAAGAATTTTTGTAGGGCTGGTGTGACATGGAGACACGTTACACCGAGCTCTGCGTGTCAAAGCAGTGCTCATAGCACATACTGGGGACTGGTGTAACTACACACGGGACACACTGGCAAAGGGTTTTACTTATAGACTAACCAGTGCATTTTAATTATAGGTCAATCAGTGCCTTTTAATGTTAGGTAAATTGGTGCATTTTAGGAAAATATTGTTTCTAATATTATAGGAAGATATTATTTCTAATTACGAATATCATATATTTCAACTATAGTTCAATATATTTTTTTGTATTCCCCAAAAAGCCAATTAAATAAGGGTGTACTCACACTAGGCACGGTTTGCTGGTTCCGTGCTGGGGCCCGGTTATCCCCCCTCCCCACTCCCCCTCTGGCCTACACTCACACTGGCTTCATCAACCCGGCCCGAGCACGCTTACGTCATCACAACGTGACTTTATTTGGAATAAAAGCGCACTCGCACAACACAACACAACATGGAGTTCACAATTCTTTTTATTGTATTTTTGGAGTCGTTTTGGGAGTGCAGAAACACGGTGCAAGCACAGATTTATCGATCATTTAACACAACGATTGTCTGCTAATCGCTTTGCCGCCATGACTGTTTAACGTGAGCGTCGCATCACTGACGTCATGTTTGAGTTCCAGTGAAATGAACCAATCAGACGAGGCACCAAGCGGGCCCGGGCACGGATAGTGCTCACACTAGAAGCGAACCATGCCCGAGTCCACATGAATCATGCCCTGGCCCACCTCTTCAAGCGTGCCCGAGCACGGTTAACTGATCCGGGCCCGGGCACGGTTGGAGCGCTTACACTAGCCAAACGAACCGTGCTTCGGCAGGGAACCGTGCCCGGGCCCGGATCACAGAGCCTAGTGTGAGTACGCCCTAAATATGTAGAAGCAATAGACAAATATAAAAATGTTCAGTGGCCTCTCCAGACACTGGGTCCGGACACTGGGTCCTATGGCCACTCCCAAAGTTAAAAAATGTTTATTATGTATTTATTTACAATTAACAACCAAAAAATGCTTTGAAAAATGAAATATTTATCTGATATCTTTCATCTATTCATACTTCGCATTAAAGCTACTCTTGATAAAGAATGACTTTGTCCATGCCTGACAGGACCTCCTTCTCAAAATCATCCTGTACCACCACAAATAATTTCTTCAACTCAACCCAGGACCTTATGTGTTTCACAGTCATCATTATCTGACTCATTTCTATTGTCAGCATAGTCCACAAAAAAGAAGAAGCTTGGAATAGCTAACATCACATAATGGTAACACTAATGTTATGAATTCTGACCAAATCTGACTGTATGTAATTTGCTCTATATCCAGTGTCAGGCTAGGGATCTTGTGCAGGACTGTAGTGAAAATGTTTGTTGTAAAGGGTGTATATTTTAGAAAGTGCGCAAATTAAGCTGGGCTGGCAGTTTAATAAACGTGTGAAGTGGCCACAGTGGCTAATTATTATTAGCTAATTATGTTATTAAAACCCAGGTTGTGGATTTAGATTGAGAGTTAAGGAGAGTTAAAGAGTATAGAAATGTGTACATTACACAAGAGGGAACATATGTTTTCTGTATATGTCCATTCTTTTGCAGGTGAGCGTATGATGTGTGGGTGTTTGTGTTCTTGTTGTAGGCTGTAGTAATTTGTAATGCTAAGCAATGGTAGCTGTTGCTTTGAACGATGAAGTGTACTCATTCAGAGTGTGCATGTGTGTGTCTTTGGAAGATGAAGTGTACTCAGCTCCTATGTTATTACAACCTATTTCACTCTGACTGAAGCTCATCTGTCTGTGTCACAGCAAAGGGCTGTGTGTGTGTGTGTGTGTGTGTGTGTGTGTGTGTGTGTGTGTGTGTGTGTGTGTGTGTGTGTGTGTGTGTATGTGTGTGTATGGGCACCCATATCTGGGAACGCAAGACCAGGAGTATGATGTGGTTTCTCTCGAGGAGTACATCGTGGTTCTATGTTTTCCTCTTACTGTTTGAGCATCTTTTAACAGAATCGCACTGTAAACCTATATGGAGTGTGGATGCGTGATGTGTATTTGTTTCTGCGTTCCTTCTACAGCAGTATCAGTAACATACGTAGTCTTACGTAGCCTTACAGTCTGTAGCCTGTTTCCGCTGGGCTGCCCACACGCATATTCAACAGTTGCCCTCTGTATGCTCGTCGGTGTCGACATCTCACGGTCCACCTGTTGACGTTATGCAAACACATGGGGCCAGAACGAGGTCGGCATGCCACCGCACCGCATGGTGATGTGTGTGTGTGTGTGTGTGTGTGTGTGTGTGTGTTTGTGTGAGGTGGGGGTGTTATCATAGCGATTTGTCTGGCCACATACTTATGTGCTCTAAAGGAAGTGTCAGGGAGTCACTTCGGCCCAAGGGATATTTTGGAGAGTCATTCCGACCCGAGGGGTATTTTGGAGAGTCATTCCGGCCCGAGGGGTATTTTTAGCACGGTGTGCGTGCACTATTGCATATAGTCATAAAAGCCTCTTTCTAACTCTCTGCTTTATACCCATCCATAAACGTTTCTTCGCTGGGCTTTACGAGCCCGTCTTATGGAAACACAGCGTAATACATTAGGGCTTTTATGGAGGCTGTGCAAGTGAACTATAACTTTGGACAAGAAGTCACTTCAGCTTTGACTAGGGAATCAGTGCGGGCCGATGGCCGATGGGGTTTATGCTTCTGTCACTGTTTACAGCAGCCTAAGCTGCAGATGGCCTGAATTTGACAATGATATGGAGCGTTAGAATGAACTGGAATCTGATCGATAATGGTCAACTCTAATATGGTGGCATCGTTTTGTTCTCTTTGCTTCCTATTTAAAAAATCTTATGTAAGACCTGGGCAGTATATTTAAGATGTTTGAACCAGTATGATATATTGAATCATGAAACCAAGAAGATCCCCATGGTATGTTGGTACAACACACTAATTAGTAACTCTTGGAAGTATAAAACTGTCTAGACCTATTTCAGTACCTTTCACGGTCCCTCCATTGCTCAGACCTAGATCCATACCTTTTCAGTGCATCTGTGTAAAATATGGAATGATTGAAGACGTCTTGGGGTCATGGCTGAAATGGGCAGCAGGGGAGTAATCATTATGTTACTACAGGTATGAATGGGGTATTTGGGCTTCTATTATTCACACTCAATTTGCTTTAACACACATCAAATTAATGGCAAATCTGTGGACCGTAAAAATTGTTTGCATATTAGCACGCTAACCATCCAAACGGAGATGTCATTAGCGTTTCGGTCATTAATGGCTTCAAATTACTATGACAAAGTCCTGGATTTTATTGCTGAAAATAACCGAGTAGTAAAATCATCATACATTTGGAATAAAAAAATTAAAGTCTATGGCCATTGGGTGGAGGCAGAGAGAGAGAGAGAGAGAGAGAGAGAGAGAGAGACATGTTTTCTTTTGCTCTTTGCAAAAGCCTAGTCAGAGAGCCAAGAGAAGCATAACTGCGACCTCTATATGAGATGCAGGAAGTCTCATTAAATTCAGCAGGAGTGAGTCCTCTTGGTCTGCTACGGAGCATATAGGGCTCAGACTTCACCTACTCCAAGACATGGAGTGCAAAGTCAGCTGGGAAGTTTGCACAACTTTAACTCTTACCATAATTGCAGCAGTTACCAGCCCTCCGTGTAAAATACAGTCAAACGCCATAACAACAACAATGACCTTCATAACGGTTATCCCCCATCCACACCATCATCCAGTCCTCACTGCCTTGCTGTTGCTATCTACTTTATTGTCACCATAGCTACCCACGTCAATGCTTTCTGCAATCACCAGTCATCGTCAACATTTTCTGTATGTGCTTCATCATCACCATCTTCAGTTTTATTTTCATCATCGCCTTCCCTGCAAATTTACCAGTTCCGAACCCCACTGTTGCCACTGTTCTGAACCCCACTGTTCCTACTGTTCTGAACCCCACTGTTTCTACTGTTCTAAACCCCACTGTTCCTACTGTTCTGAACCCCACTGTTGCCACTGTTCTGAACCCCACTGTTCCTACTGTTCTGAACCCCACTGTTCCTACTGTTCTGAACCCCACTGTTCCTACTGTTCTGAACCCCACTGTTCCAAACCCCACTGCACTGTCGAGAGTGAGTCATAACTCTGTTATGCTTTGTGTGTTTTATGCATGATTTATACTTGGCTATTAGAGCCAGATGCGTGAACACAACATTATGCTTGTAGTCTCATCTGAAGTCATGCAAAGTATGTGTGTGTGTGTGTGTGTGTGTGTGTGTGTGTGTGTGTGTGAGAGAGAGAGAGAGAGAGAGAGAGAATGTTGAATTTTTGAATGTTTCTATATCTCAGTAAAATGCACAACAGAGAGGCACAGTTAGATTGGGGGGTTAATGCTGGTGTGGTTAATAGACTGAAGATTACATGAACACTTAGACAGGAACCCTGAAGCCAGAAGAGGCACCAGGTGGGGATGGTAACCTGGATGAACAAAGGAGATAAGACCAAAGTGCAGATCAAAGATGAAGAAAAGTGGATGATGAGGGGAAGACAGACAGGAGTGAAAGAGGTGTCTGCAGGTAGGAAGAGGCTTGGTATAACAGGCAATCATAATTGAAGAGATACTTTCAACAATTAATGAGTGGATCTCATTTTCTCTGAGAGGAGAACAGAGAGGAGGAGGGATCACAGAGGAGGGGAACGGGCCGCGAGCCTCAGGACTCGTATCCCTCTGAGCAACCTTCAGGCTCAAAACACTCGAAAACGCCGCAAAGGAGGAGAGAAAAAGAGGTCATTGTGACACAGAAAATGACTTAGGTCGTCGCCCACGGCGAGCGTGGATACGCTAGCCTACTTTGTGAAGATAAAATAGGGAACTAGGGTGCAGCTGTTAAACCTTATTAGTTTATTATTGAGACCCACAATGCTGTGCAGCAGCATGGCCGTCTGCATGTCGCCTTCAGGGTGGTTGCAGTCCCACACCCCCCACCCCCCCCCCCACCCCCCCAGCCAGGAGCACTCAAATCTCCACTCACGCCCAATTCGGCCCCGGCGGCTGCGTTCGCATCAAAGACGAGGTTGAAAGGTGTCGCGCTTTTTATTTTCAAGCCATTATGCTGTCTCGTCGAAATCTGTTATGACAGGCGTCAGCTGAGGAGACGGGCCTTTACGTTCCCCCGACACAGATCAGAGGCGTATGGAGCTTGCGTGATCCATTAGTGTGTTTTTCGTTCTGGATCTGGAGGAGCACAAGCGCGGAGGTGATGGAGGCTCTGGAGGAGCACGAGCACGGAGGTGATGGAGGCAGAGGCTCAGGGCCCACCACGCTTCTCCAGCAGCAGGGCTTACCTTGCCAGTGCTGCCAGCTGCTAGTAGACACTCCCCTGACCGTGACGCTGGGTGAAGGTACACAGATGTGCTGCAGATGTGCACATGGCGTTATGCAAAAAGAAGGATGTCTAGATATCGGTAGAGACTCAGAGAGGGAGAGAAGACAAAATACATGAATTATCTCCACTGGATGGAAATAGCTGCATGTTTCAATCAATGTTTCAATTATGGGCTTTCTAGAAAAATGGATTTCAAAGAAAAGGGAGGGAAGGGGTGATATAACGAGAATTAGGGTCATAGTCGTTAATTACACTTTGCATGTGACGTGTGATTAATTTGGAGTGTGTTTGATTAGAATTTGATGGAAGTTATGGGGAAAAAAGGTATTTCCAATAGTGTAGAAGGCAAGAGTGTGTAGTGAAAAGACAGAGGAGGAGCAGTTGGAGATCGGTACGGGATTAGTGAAGACATGAGGTGTGAGCGAAAAAACGTTTTAAAACCGAGGAGAGCAATCAAAAAAGGAACCAACTGAATTCAACAAATTTTTTAAAATGATTGAAAGGGCGGGCTGGGATTAAAAATGCGTCCCAGCGATGTGAGAAACGGTCGAAGGGTTGCGTAACAGGCCGCATGTGGTGTTAAGCAGAGACAATGAGGGACAAAACCAGAGAGACGTCCAAGTAAGGATGAACAGATGGACGATAGGGGACGTGTAGTCGGATCTGTCACGTTTTAAAGCAGTGAAGACGAATTACCTTCTTTAGATTAAATCTAGTACCCAATACAACGGCCATATAATGTTTGATACCACAGGCCTATCTTTAAGATAGTACACTATGGCGCTGTATAACAGCTAATATATCTCATCAATCTATATTTCTGTTGTGTATTACACAGCACTCTGGCTTAGACTTTTAAGGACAAAAATGATTAGGAACTGTCCTCAAAATATGCTGCTTCAATTTATTTTTGCTTGTCATGCATTAAAAGGAAGTCGCCAACATCTGAATTTTTTATACTGAAGTAATCATTTTCCTTCAGAGAATCTTGCAGTCATTTCAAAACATGTTTTATTAATTAACTAATACTTAATGTTTACATTTTAAAACAGAAAGGACTGAGTTTCCAATTTTACCTCCCTCAGTTCCCTCATATCCCACAGTTCCTCACATTAATTCCTTCAGGGGACGTGATTGGTCAGGTATTTGTAGTCATATTGTATAAGTTTGCTATTTTGGGACAATTAGGTGCTTCTGAACCTTTGCACAGCATAGCTGAAAGATCTATGATTCACTTGTCTGGCTATGTGTATATCACGAGTACCACCGCAGTGCTGTCACACGTGTCATAGGCTGTAATATTTGCTAAAAAAAGAGACTTGACATGTTACACAGGTGGCTGATTCTGGGGTTTTTGAGACAGTAGGTATTTCACTCTTCTTTTAACAGTAGTCTGTCCTTCCAGTAGGGGGCCCCTCACACCCTCAGCAGTGCGACCCTAACTGAGGCTCATCCAGAAATGCGGGACGCTTCATCTGCAGAACGCAGCCACTCCTGCCCATGTTTTCCCTAATCCTCTAATAACTGAGCTCTCTCTCTCTCTCTCTCTCTCTCTCTCTCTCTCTCAGGCTCCCTGGTTCTCTCTCCTGATCTCTTTTCTGCCTCACAAGTAGCTCTGACTCATCTAGTAACTAGATTCCTGTTATATCCAGCATTCTGTCCTAACCCTATTGCCGTTCCGTTCTACACGGCTGTACTGTGTATGGATATTGTAAATTATTATGTGATGAAATAGATTTTAATGTGCAAAATGGGTTTCATCTGCCTCTTTACATATTTACTGTGATCATACCGTTTATTTACAAGTGTTTGGTTCTATGCTGATTCCATGTTGTTTGTGTGTATGTATATATGCTGATATATAGACATTCTGCAGCGTGTCTCTGTGGAGGCGAGGCTCTGTGGAGACAAGGCTCCTTCTGGCCTGTCTGGCCACGCTCAGCTGTGTCTGGCCCCACTCTGGCTGTGTCTGGCCCCACCGTGGCTGTGTCTGGCCCCACTGTGGATGTGTCTGGCTCCACTCTGGCTGTGTCTGGCCCCACTCTGGCTGTGTGTGGCCCCACTCTGGCTGTGTCTGGCCCCACTCTGGCTGTGTGTGGCCCCACTCTGGCTGTGTCTGGCCACACTCTGGCTGTGTCTGGCCCCACTGTGGCTGTGTGTGGCCACACTCTGGCTGTGTCTGGCCCCACTGTGGCTGTGTCTGGCCCCACTCTGGCTGTGTGTGGCCCCACTCTGGCTGTGTCTGGCCACACTCTGGCTGTGTCTGGCCCCACTGTGGCTGTGTCTGGCCACACTCTGGCTGTGTCTGGCCCCACTGTGGCTGTGTCTGGCCCCACTGTGGATGTGTCTGGCCCCACTCTGGCTGTTTCTGGCCCCACTCTGGCTGTTTCTGGCCCCACTCTGGCTGTGTCTGGCCCCACTCAGCTGTGTCTGGTCCCACTCTGGCTGTGTCTGGCCCCGATCTGATGTTCACGTACCTGACTGGGATGGTTGCTCAGTTAGGCTGTTCTTGTCCTTGAGCTCAAAACCCAAGTAGATCACCCGATTCGGTTTTGTTTAAGATTATGTTTTAAGATTTGGGTAGATTCAGAATAGTTTCAGATTGATGTATACTATGTTTGGAGTTCTGATTTTATTGGTATTAGAACTTGAACCTTTAGAATGATTTCTTCCTAGGTTTGTTGCTAGAGCCAAAGGAGCAGGGTGAATAGGAGGGTGAAGAGGAGAGTGAAGAGGAGAGTGAACAGGAGGGTGAACAGGAGGGTGAGCAGGAGAGTGAACAGGAGGGTGAGCAGGAGAGTGAACAGCCCTCCTGAGAAACCACCAGCAGCTCTGCGCTTTTCCTCCCTAATAATACACAGAATCCCAACCTGCTGAACTCACACGCTCGGTCCTGTTCAAATCCCTCCCCAGTCTGCCCTCTCCTCAGGACCTGTCTTGAGCAGCACGTGCCCGGCAGCAGACACACACACACACACATACACACACACACACACACTAGCCCCGTGAAATTATTTAAGGGCCTCATTACCATGTCTGGTATTAGAGTTATGCCTCCCTTACAGTGGCTCAACAGGGCGCTTCTCTACAGCCTTTCTCTCATCCCACTTGCTAACAGGAGCAAGAGGAACAGAAAGGAGGGGGGTTGATGCTGAGGTCTTCATGAGCGTTAGTGTCCCGCGGTTCCCGCGGCAGGCGATGGTGAGAGAAGAGCCGGCCATTTCAGTGTAAACACGGTAAAGCGGTGAAGAAAGTCAATGAAGGAGTTCTGCAGATTCAGCTCTGTCTGATCTGTGAAGGACACGCGATGGTGGTGAAACATGGAGTGACTGGGGGAGAGAGAGAGAGAAAGAGAGAGAGAGTGAGAGTGAGAGTTGGGGGGGGTCTGAATTCTCTAGTGTCTGAACAGACAGAAATCAGAGATGGCAAAGGGAATGACAAAAAATATATATGCAGAATTATACACAGCGTTCTAGAGTGGAAGAAGCAACAGAGGATGCTACGAATATGAAACATATGAGTGTGTGTGTGTGTGTGTGTGTGTGTGAGAGAGAGAGAGAGAGAGAGAGTGCATTTGTTTTCTTACACGAAAAATGTCCTGACTAAGTGGGAAAACTGAATTAACCTACATTATCAGGACTAGCAAAATAGTTGTGATAAAGTGACGTGAATTTTAGAAAAGCTTCATATTTTATAACTCAAAGAACAAAAAAAAACATTTGGCTTTGGTTACTTTGCTTACTTTTGTTTTAGGCATAGGAAATTATCATTACATATTGATAAATGCATATGAATAATACACAGATATGTGATATATGCATGACCCCCACAGGATTGTTGGATAAACATGATCAACATAAAATAAATGTGTGTGTCTTATAGCATACATGAGATCTCAAGAAAGCATATGTGTTCTTGTGACTTCAAGAAAATGTGTCTCTTTTTTCACATTCATGTCTGTTGAGTCTTTTACATCCTTTACATTTCATAGAGGATGTTAAGATGTGTTCATGTTAACCCTACATTACAGTGTTAAATGAATGCCCATGGTGTTTATGTAATTCATGTAACATCCTGGTTTCTTTAATCACCAACATTTCTAAACAGCATGGCACAATTAACATATCTGCTGGGAGGCGGGCCCTCTGTCAGTTATTTTGCATGGACAGCACTTAGTGGGCTAAGGGAGGGGCTTTGGAGAGACATTTTGATTGGAGGGCGTAGGATTTAAATGAGGGAGTGGACTCTTTCAGGGGCTGTCTATTCGAAAGTAACAAGAACTACAAACATCTCTTATGGCAGCTTTAATCGAACGTTGGGGATTTGACTGGAAGCTTGGCCCCTCCACTCGCCTCTGCCTTGTCAGTGCTGTTATCTCATTAAAGCCAAATCAAGGTAACGGATCAGTCCATTCTGTTCTCCCGGGAGGGGGGAAGAGGACGAGGAATGTCGAGACCCGAGAGATATGCCGAGACAAGGAGCTAGTGCAGTATGTGACACAGGAAAGACAGCAAATTTTTACCCACAAGATTTTACCCACAAGCACACTCCTTACATCAACAACTGCCCTTATATACACACACTCTTATGCATGAATACCATGTTCATGGACCAGAAACTAACAAACAGATGATGCATAAACATATGAACAAAGAACTGTAATTTACTGGCATGATTGCCTTTTGGCAACAATCACACACACAAAAACACATGCACACCACTCAAAGCTGGTGTGCCTTCTAGATAAGAGTGCATTTACATCATATTACATGCAAAGAAGGCCGTGCAGAATTGATTTCGACACGCTCAACAACTGAGGTCAAGGACATTTAGATTCACCAGAGGCGTGCGATTGGTCTAACACTGCATGAGGTATCTGTTCAAGCTATAGCTGACATTCAGTTTGACCACATCAGCTACACTGCAGTCCACTAGGGATGTCCCGATCCAGCTTTTTGAACTTCCAATCCGATACCGATATTTATTTGAACTTCCGATACCGATATCGGCCGATACCGATACCGGCCTATCAAAATAAATAAAATAATAAATACAAAAACAAACAGAAATGGCATCAGTAAACCAAGACTTAAAAAGCCATAAGTGCAAATAATATTGTAAATTGTATTTTAAAAAGTGGCAGTTTGACACGCTTCGCAAACATTTCTGCCAGTGTTAGTTGTGTAGGACCTTTCTTTTTGTCTTTGGTTTTCTTTAGAAACTCTTCATGTTGTTTATGGTGGTATTTTGCTCAATGCTTGATTAGATTGGTTGTATTAAAAGTTCTTACAGCTTTACCACCACGCTTGACTTTATTGTGGCATATGTTGCACTCTAGCTCTTCGTCTTTGTCGTCCTTTAAGGTAAAATAATCCCACACAACTGACATTTTACCGATAACTTCAAATTTACGCATTTTTTGCAAATATCGGCGGCCAATCCGATCCAAATATCGGATCGGGACAAGCCTACAGTCCACCGCTGCAGCCTTCATAGACCCCCTTCACGTCTCCATTTCAACAATGCGCGAGTTCTAACAAATGATTCGCAAATATAGACCAACGTTGCAATGACTAGACGAATAAGATGTTTCGCAAGAGCGTGATGTCTGTCATGAACGGTCAGTTATTGACCCACCCCCGTTTGCATCTGTGTGTTTATGTTCAAGGTGTTCAGAGGGTTCTCTGTGTATGTTGCAGGATGACCACTCCATGTTCTTCCAGTTCGGGCCGTCGATTGAGCAGCAGGCCTCCGTCATGCTCAACATCATGGAGGAGTACGACTGGTACATCTTCTCCATCGTCACCACGTACTACCCCGGATACCAGGACTTCGTCAATAGGGTGAGAGATGTGTGTGTGCGTGTGTGTGTGTGATTTCACATGCAAGTCTGCTGAGTTTTTTACACTTCATACGTGTGTGTGTGTGTGTGTGTGTGTGTGTGTGTGTGTGTGTGTGTGTGTGTGTGTGTGTGTGTGTGTGTGTGTGTGTGTGTGTGTGCGTGAGAGAGAGAATTTAGGTCTCAGAAATTAAATGTCTATTTATTCTGTCCATAAACATAACTATGTTTTGTGTAGCTAAGTAGTGGTTCTAAGGAAGTTTGATAACAGTTTCAAATGCATACATTTGTGCGCATGCCTGGTGTAATCTGAATAAGGTATAATCTGAATAAGATGTAATATGTGATATTAAATCAGATTTGGGTGACGTGTGATTTTGCTAAGGGGCTGTATAGTGCATTTGTGTGCACACTGAGGCATCTATAACCACGTTCTAGATCTGAATTGGCAGGTTTTGGTGCCACAGCCTATTTTGTTGGGCCACAAAATGTTCATGTTGCACAAGAGTCTTTGAAATCCCATCTGGATGAGCACAGAGATGCCAGAGTGTCACCGGGAGTCGAGTCGTCGTGGGAGAGAGGGCCACTTGTGTTTGCTTTTCACTTCTCTGATAAGAGAGTTGATGCTATTGCAGACATTTTTGTGCGGTCACGGGTGTAACGTAGCAGAGTATAACAATGTGTAGTTTTGCGCTTTTCTTTTAAAGCCCTAGAAATAAACAAGCAAACACAACTGTGGGGAAAGAAATCAGGGTAGTGTTTCTCTTCTTATTGGGTCACAGCTGCATTCAATGAAATAGTTTTACATGTTGATTACTAGAATGTATTGGAAGCACTTACAGTTTTTGCATGTTTGTAGTGTGTGGAGATGAGAGCCAGTCATTTTACGTCACAACTCCTTTTCTTGGCTGAGCTTACAACTCAAAATCATGTTTCGGAGTGACACTTGAGCATTTTTTCCCCAGCTGGGAGCTCATAATTACAGTAATTTCTAGAATTGAATGCTGTCAATTTTGTGGGTTGGGAATAGTAGTTGCATAGTGGGAAATGTAGTTGTCTAAAGTTTTACAGTACCACATCTATGATCCAGTGTGGGCTGGAATTTTGGTTAGACCATTGTGGAAAATGTGAGCTTAACATCCTTCTCTCCTCCAGATACAAAGCTCCACAGAGAACAGCTTTGTTTCCAGGTAGTTGTAGTAGTCATACTTGGGAAATGTAGTTTGGCCATCTTTTCCCCCCACAGATCCGGAGTACTATAGAGAACAGCTTTGTAGGCTGGGAACTGGAGGAGGTGCTGCTTCTGGATATGTCAGTGGACGATGGGGACTCTAAGATTCAGAACCAGATGAAGAAACTACAGAGCCCTGTTATACTTCTCTACTGCACTAAAGAAGAGGCCACCACCATTTTCGAGGTGGCGCATTCCGTCGGCCTCACTGGATACGGTTACACCTGGATCGTACCAGCGTTGGTAGCGGGGGATGCCGACAATGTGCCAACTGTCTTTCCTACAGGTCTGAAAAAGGGGGTAATGGAGAGGGAGGAGGGAGGAAGGGAAAACATAAAGATCTGAGAGACTTTGTAAATGTGCAATATGCTGAAACAGATTATCTTAAAACAAGGAAAGAACTGAGAGACTTTTTAAAAGTATGATATGCTGAAACATTACCATAAAACAGAAGGAAAGATCTGAGAGACTCTAAAGTGTGATATGCTGAAACAGATTATCTTAAAACAGAAGGGAAGATCTCAGCTTAGATACAGTATGTCAGAATTCAAGATACGCTTGAGCCAGAATACTACTAAAATACAGGTATCGATGCCATTACCTAGTATTGCAAATAAACATAGACTCATTTAGACAGGAATTAAAAATGTACACCAAGAAGTGCAAATAAACACACATACAATTTAAAGAACAAGGAAAACAAGTGCTATCTGTGGTGTTAGTGCTCATTTAAGTACTCAACAAACAGATTAGTCTTCAGTCTACGTTTGAAAACGGCAAGAGTCTCTGCAGTCAGAACAGCTAATGGAAGATCGTTCCACCATCTTGGAGCCAGGACGGATAGAATAGTCTTGAGTTTTGTCTTCCGTGAGACTTTAAGCATGGTGTTTAGGGGTCGAACCATACTTGAGATTCGGAGTGCTCATGGTACAGATCGGATTTTGACCATAGACATCATGTAGAGAAGGGCTGGTCCATTTTTGGCTTTGTAGGCAAGCATCAAAGTTTAATATCTGTTATCAGATTCATATCTGAATTCTGACTATGCATTGTCTGATCACCATGGTACAATAATAAGGACATAGGATATGTCAATATCTGTCAACAGGCCTGATCTCCGTGTCCTATGACGAGTGGGACTATGGGCTGGAGGCCCGCGTGCGTGATGCCGTGGCCATCATTGCCATGGCAACCTCCACCATGATGCTGGACCGAGGTCCCCACACGCTGCTGAAGTCGGGTTGCCACGGTGCGCCTGAGAAGAAAGGCATGAAGGGAGGAAACCCCAACGAAGTGCTTAGGTGAGTCAGACTTGCCCACGCAAATGTGTCAGAAGCCTACACAGGCACACACACGCACACACACACACACACACACACACACACACACACACACACACACACACACACCTAGAATGAGGTTTTTAGTGAGAAACGTACATTGGTTATCATTATTGTTTCTCTTATTCCCTCTGGTCCGCTTTGACTTTTAGCAAAAACTCATATTTAATATGTTACTCATATGTAATGAGGTACAGAATGGACAAATACTAACACGCAAACACACACATACATATATTCAATTTGCCTTCAGAAATAGGGAGAGAAAGGGGGAAAGAAATAGGGAGACAAAGTGTGTGATTTGCTAAGAGCACCATTAGAGGCAGCTAATTTACTTGTGCACAAACTTAAATGGCATTGAAAATCCATTTCCTGTTTGCTGGTGACTTGGGTAACAATGTTCCCTCCATTGGTCAGTGAAGAACTCCATTTGCATATCAGATCACTGTCCTTAATAACTCCACTTGCATACAGATCACTGTCCTTAACAACTTCATTTGCATATCAGATCACCCTCCTTAACAACTTCATTTGCATATCCAATCACCCTCCTTAACAACTCCATGTGCATACCAGATCACCCTCCTTAACAACTCCATGTGCATATCAGATCACCCTCCTCAACAACTTCATTTGCATATCCGATCACCCTCCTTAACAACTCTATGTGCATATCAGATCACCCTCCTCCACTCCCCTTCCTTATAGCAGTTGCCGGACGTTTTCCCGGGAAGACAAAAGGAAGAACGGTGCATTTTGTAGTCGGCCAGAATGCGGTTTTCCCAATTGGCCAAATGAAGCGCAGCGTTTGCGTCATTATCCCCGTCACACTGGAGGGGATGTGGGACGCAGGGAGAGGTGCACAGAGCCCAGAGAAAGAGTGAGACGAGAGGTGCACAGAGCCCAGAGAAAGAGTGAGACGAGAGGTGCACAGAGCCCAGAGAAAGAGTGAGACGAGAGGTGCACAGAGCCCAGAGAAAGAGTGAGACAAGAGGTCCAGAGAAAGAGTGAGGTGAGGTGAATTTGAAGCACGGTGTGACTGAGAGGGAGGGTCCTCCGACACCCAGCAAATGTTTCGCTGTGTTTGGGGGGTGGGGGGGGGGGGGGGGGGGGGGGGGGGGCGTCTACCCTTCTTATTACCATGACATGGGTCTGTTATTAAATACCTCTGGCTGTCTCGTCTCGTATCAGCACTGCATCACACAAATTGTAGAGAGTGCAAGTCTGTGAGAGTCATGCATTTGAATAGGTTTTGTAATGGCCCTCTGAATTAGGCAATCTGCCACTCTTTCACAGCTGACAGCAGGTAGCGATGGATTTCAATCAAAGAACAAGACATTCAGCCAGGTGATTAATCTAGTTTAATCTAGATTAAACTAGTGATCAGCCACTATCATGATGTCAGCCTGTTATTTCCACTGGAAGGTCCTGATCTAGCTTAACAGAATTTGTGAATGCATGAAAAAAAATCATTATTTCTGGTATTATACTCTGTTAAGACTGCTAAGAGTAGTTGTATTAAAAATTGTGTTTTTTGTTTGATAAATGGTTTGCCTCTCATCAGGTCATTTGTTAAAATATAATTCACAGTTCATGGCCTTTTTATGCCTTTGACAAAAGCAAACTCCACTGGCCAGGGTCCTTAGAACAGGCCTTGAAGAAATGAAGAGGTCTAAATGAGGAGGTCTAAATGGCATGACCCTCGCTGTATGGCTGGAATAGACTCATGATTCAGGAGATAATTTAAAGTATGGCACTTAGCACTAACTTTCTTCAAAAAAGGTCAAAAAGTAAAAATCCTGCCATGATTTTCTATCACCCCATTCAATATCACCAATTAATTCTAGAAGCAGGCCAGATCTAATTAGCAAGTGTAGGTGGTTGGGCCCAAGTCCTGGGGTGGACTTTTCCTTTGTGAAGCTGAACTCCCCACCTCTGGACTGAACTCCTTGGGGGCGTGAGAGCTTCCCCCTCTTTTCTTTTCCTTTGCTCTTCTTAATGTTCTCCATGATGCAATATAGGAGTGTTCTTAAATTTCAGACTACACAGGTTTCTAAAGCCTCGTCACACGTTTTGTGCAGGAGCTGAGAAATCTATGTGTAGTTGCTAAAACTATTGTTGAAACTATTTGCGAGATACAGTGGGTGAGATACAGGTGGAGATACAAGGGGAGTGAGATACAGGCAGGAGTGTGATACAGGGGGGGTGAGATACAGGTGGAGATACAAGGGGCGTGAAATACAGGTGGAGATACAAGGGGAGTGAGATACAGGTGGAGATACAAGGGGAGAGATACAAGGGGAGTGAGATGCAGGGAGGAGTGAGATACAGGCGGAGATACAAGGGGAGTGAGATACGGGGGAGTGAGATACAGGGGGAGTGAGATACAGGCGGAGATACAAGGGGAGTGAGATACAGGGGGAGTGAGATACAGGTGGAGATACAAGGGGAGTGAGATACAGGTGGAGATACAAGGGAGATACAGGGGGAGTGAGATACAAGGGGAGTGAGATACAGGTGGAGATACAGGGGGGAGTGAGATACAGGTGGAGATACAAGGGAGATACAGGGGGAGTGAGATACAAGGGGAGTGAGATGCAGGGAGGAGTGAGATACATGTGGAGATACAGGGGGGAGTGAGATACAGGTGGAGATACAAGCGGAGTGAGATACGGGGGAGTGAGATACAGGGGGAGTGAGATACAGGCGGAGATACAAGGGGAGTGAGATACGGGGGAGTGAGATACAGGGGGAGTGAGATACAGGCGGAGATACAAGGGGAGTGAGATACAGGGGGAGTGAGATACAGGTGGAGATACAAGGGGAGTGAGATACAGGTGGAGATACAAGGGGAGTGAGATACAGGTGGAGATACAAGGGGAGTGAGATACAGGTGGAGATACAAGGGAGATACAGGGGGAGTGAGATACAAGGGGAGTGAGATACAGGTGGAGATACAGGGGGGAGTGAGATACAGGTGGAGATACAAGGGAGATACAGGGGGAGTGAGATACAAGGGGAGTGAGATACAGGGGGAGTGAGATACAGGTGGAGATACAGGGGGGAGTGAGATACAGGTGGAGATACAAGGGAGATACAGGGGGAGTGAGATACGGGGGAGATACAGGGAGTAGTGAGATACATGGGTAGATATGGGGAGGAGTGAGATATGGTGGGGGGGGGGGTGTGGTGTGGGGGGGGCGTCCCATTTGACATTCTGACAGCATGCAACGTGTCTGCTTATTACGCTGGCTTTTGTGATCTTACAAACACCCACCATTTCAATCACGGTGTGAAAAAAAATCTTTTCAGTCAATCAGTCTTCCTCTCTTTTGTTTTTTGTGCTTGACACAGAGCGCGGAGGGGGCATTGATCACTAATTATTAATTAGCATTTAGGCTTCTGGAATCTGGCACCTAGCTGGGCCATTTGATGTGCCACCGGGTTGGTAACAGGCTCGCAACAGAGCCCGCGTTGAGACGGATCAGCACAGCAGCGGGAGATGGCCTCCTCATCCACGCTTCCTCAGTTTAGCACTCTTCTTCCATTTTTCAAGCCTTTCTCTCCATCCCTTCTCTCTCTCTCTCCTTCCTCCCTCTTGTTTCTTTGCCTCTGTCACTTTATATTTTGACCTTTATGATTTAATTTTTTCCCCTCTTCTCCACTTCCCCTTGGTGTGTGCAGATTGTTTTGTGTGCTCTCTCTCTCTCTCTCTCTCTTTCTCTGTATCTCTCTCTCTTTCGCTTTTCTCTTGCACCGTCTCCCAGTTTCAACAGTTTCTCTCATCCCTCACTTTTCTTTGTCTCTGTGTCTTTCATTTCTTACTCATTCCTTTCCCCTTCCAAAGCTGTCATGCTCTCTCTCTTTCACTCTCTCCCTTTCATTCTCTCTCTCCCTCTCTCTCTCTGTCTCTGTCTCCATGTATCTTTAAATGCACAAAAGCAGTTGCTTGTTTGAGCTGTTGCTTTCGTAGTGGACTCTGGAGCGACAGGAGGCTGTTGTCTGGGAGGGGTGTGTGTGTGTGTGTGTGTGTGTGTGTGTGTATGTTTGTGTGTGTGTGGTTTTAGACAGACTACGCTGCGCTTTTAAACACACAACAATGTGTACGTGTGCGCCTCCACACCCCCACTCACCGACAAGAATAAACCCTCTCAAATATTCAACACTAAACTTGGAATTGTGGGGAGCTACATCTGACGTATGTGACAGACGTATGTGAACAAACTCTGGCACAACTTCTGATGCCTTAATTACAGTGGTCCGTGTTGCATTCAGAACGCTCGGGAGAAGAGCATTCACGTTCCTGGTAGGTGACGGTGGTTGGGACACACTTCCTTAAATATTTCACGCCCTTAGAGAAGTCCTGGTTACCAAACAACCCATTAAGGTGGTCACACTTTAGTTTACCTAGTGTGTTGTGTTGTATTGCAGTACTGTATATATAATAGGATATTGCATTATAGATGCCCAAAACAAATCACTTAGGTGACATGTATATGTCTTCCCAAGCCGTTCCAGGTGTCAGTTATCGTTGACTGACACCCTCGGTCTGCCCTCTGAGAAGGAAGCATGCTGATGGATCAGTAATCAGTAATCCCACTGTATATGTGCTTAACATGAATCCCTGTGGAAGCTTGTAGAACAGTAGCATTAAATCCAGTGTTACGTAGCTGACCAGCCAATGTCTACAGTTCTGGCTTATTGCATCAGACACGATGTGTAATGGTGAGGAAGCTGTGTTTTGTTTTGTTTTTTCTCCAAGCCACCTTATAAAGGCCTGAGTGAAGAACAATGAAGTGGTTTTAAAAAGCAGTGTTTTGCTCTGACCCTAGTAACGGCCTGGGTCCATGGCGATGTGGACGACAGAGCTGACATTCTCCGATGCCGTTTTGTCATTCGGGAACATGAGCCGTGCGCCCCTTGTAGTTCTGTCAGGACCGGCGTATATCCGGACAGGTCCTGGGGGTGCACACAGATGGGTCCAGGGCTGAGTGTGAACACGGGAGAGGGGGAGAGAGCGATGGAAGAATTAAACAGGACTTAAGTGTTCGTCTGTGTGTTTGTCTGAATGTTCCAGTGTTTGTCTTATTGGTGTTTGTTCTGCGGTCCTCTCTCCATCTGTCAGTTATGTCTTACCCATGCGTGCCTCTGTGTGTGCCTCCATCCTGCCGTCATATCCCCTGAGTGTGTGTGTGTGTGTGTGTGTGTGTGTGTGTGTCCCCACCTCTGTCTTTTAGGTCAGCATCACCTGGCCTCTCGACGGCAGTGACTTCTGACGTCTATCATGTTCATGTTGTCTTGGTTCACTGCTTGTGTGGTAGAGCTCTCAGGCGGGTCTCGGGCCGGGTCTTGGGCCTTGGCCCGCATCTACCCTACACCCTGCCTACCGCACAAGGGAATATGATGTTTGCCCACCATGGCAGCCCCTCAAACTAACCTGTGTCTCCTATGAGAAGCTCAAAATCCTGTATCAGCAGTTACTATCCTTCCATCTGCCCTGCCTTCTCTGGAGGATGTGCACATGCTGGTGAATGTATTTTTAATCACAGCTGCTTGTGATCTGTAGATTAATTGTAGATGAATAAATAATTTTCAGAAGGCTTGGAGCGTGTGGGGTCGGTCGGTTGCCACGGTATCATCTAACTGTCTCCCCAGGGAAGTCGGGGGTGTGGGTGGGTGGGGGGGGGGGGGGTGCACATGCACACTGGCCTGTGAGCTCGAAAGAAATAAAGAAAGATCTGGTGCCACAACTGTGCTGTCACATCTCTCATTGGTGCAGAAGTGATCCCTAAATCCCGATTAGACGGCCTACCGCAGTGATGTCACAATGCCACTTTGCAACCAACTCGTTCTAAATCCGTGCGAGATCAGTGACGCACTCGTGCTGGTGATGAGCGGAGAACGAGAGAAGGGAAAACAAGTGAACCAGCGTCGGTGTGTTATTATTAGGTCTTCACCAGCCCCTGTACTAGAGGGAGGAGCATCAACGTTGCGCCTCGCACACCTTGACAGGGGAGTTCGGAAATACAGGATCGCTTCATGTGCGTTTACATGGTACACCAGTTCATATAAATAAATTTATGTGACCGCATTTCATAGACTGCATTTAAACGGGAGTGATCTGCATTTGTGTGCACGCTGCCTGGCGTTGATCAAACATTGTTGATCATGGAATCAGATGTTCAGATGAGGTGCTTGTGTGTGGTACCTACATGAGCATTTAGATGTTCTACTCTAGGAACAGTTTCCCTAGCCAGCACTTGAACTCTGCCATTATGAAGGAAATAGTGGCACTGATCACAAAGCAGTGTGAAAGGGTAATTGAGCAAACACCAGCCTATCATACAGCTCTATTGATCTGTCTGTATTTATAGAGGCAGGGATTTATCGGGGGCTTCTGGATCATGTCCGTATTTTACCTAAAGGGGATGGAGAGGGAGACTGTGAGATGGGGGGGGGGCACAGATGAAGGGGTGTGGGGGCAACAGTCTGGGTAAGAAAGACTCACTCGGGTTCTCTCTCTCCCTCACACTGTCTCTCTCTCTCTCTTTCTCTTTCTGGTGAGATTATTGTTCCCATGGCAACACAGCAGATTGCTAGGAAATCACTGTGGTTGTGGGCACCATGGTAACACGCTTCATATGCCAGCGAGTCTTTCTCTCTCCCTCGTTCACTTACCCCCCCCCCCCCCCCCCCCCTCTCTCTCTCTCTATCGCAATTCATGATACATGCAAATCAGTCAGAACTCTCTGCAGTCACCATTCATTTGCAGCTTTGCCATGGCCTTTGTGTAGGTCAACACAGGCCCCGTCACACAGGTGATGTAGCACAGGTGGTGTAGGTCAACACAGGCCCCGTCACCCAGGTGATGTAGCATGGGTGGTGTAGGTCAACACAGGCCCCGTCACACAGGTGATGTAGCACAGGTGGTGTAGGTCAACACAGGCCCCGTCACCCAGGTGATGTAGCACAGGTGGTGTAGGTCAACACAGGCCCCGTCACCCAGGTGATGTAGCACGGGTGGTGTAGCATGCTAACACTTGCCTCTCACTGTTGTTTGAGTGGTGGGGCTATGCCACTATGACTGTTGTCATAAATGAGGCATCGTCCTACACTCACATGCTCTGTGCTCTCTCTCTCTCTCTCTCTCTCTCTCTCTCTCTCTCTCTCTCTCTCTCTCTCTCTCTCTCTCTCTCTCTCTCTCTCTCTCTCTCTTTCTCTCTATTTCATGTTCGTCCCCCCGCCATGTTGAATAGATAGTTATTTCTTGCACGATGAGTCGTTCTTCTGTGGCTGAGCATTGTCATGGCGATGGCAGCCTACAGATTGAGAGCGGGTTGTGTTTGTGTGTGTGTGTGTGTGTGTGTGTGTGTGTGTGTGTGTGTGTGTGTGTGTGTGTGTGTGTGTGTTTGTGTAATGTGGGGGGGGGGGGGGGGGGGGTTGGAGTGAGGCAAGGAGACGAGTTTTCACTGGCAAAGGCACAAACTTGTTCACACACACACACACACACACACACACACACACACACACACACACACACACACACACACACACAGACACACACACACACACACACACACATACATGCTGCTTTACCAACACGTCAATGAAAATCTGTGTCTCTGAACTCTTCAGGGTGCACACACACACACACACACCTGGTGACAGACTGATTCACAATCACTGTCCAAAGTGGGTCAGCGCTGTAGATCCACATGGGGCTGGTGATTATACCTCACTGATTCCAGCTAACGCAACTCTTCTATTTCTGGCCTTTCTGCTGATGTGCATTACCGTCTAACTCGTGTCAATGCAGAAACGTACATCCATAGAACTGATTTACAGGAATAAAAACAACACACTGCAGGTTGTTGTCACTGGTCATTATCCTGTGTGGCCAGTGTAATCTCACATCATCCACGATCATTACAGACCTCCCCCCTTACATGACATGTGCTGTGTACTGTGACAGTCATGGAGCTGTCATGGAGAAGGCAAGATCTCCCATCTGGATTACCAAAGGTTGCTGAAACTATCAGACTTCCTGTCTGTCCACTCTGTCATGGTCCCTGGCCCAGCTCCACCAACTCTCTCCCTCTCTCTCTCTCTCTCTCTCCTCCCCTCTTCCTGTGTAATGGGGGCCTGTGTATATACATGCACACCTGTAGTCTGAAGGCTACATTTGGTGATCTACTGTATTTTTCTACATGATTTCAGTAGAAAGCTTCAGCTTTCAGGACTGGGTAAATGTACAGTAATTAGATGTGGGGTTTATAAAGGGTATGCAATGGTTAAGGATTCTGGAACCTCAGTCATTCCCAAATGTGTCTGACCTAGTTTGGATTTTC
Organism: Brachyhypopomus gauderio; assembly: GCF_052324685.1. Taxonomy (NCBI): domain Eukaryota; kingdom Metazoa; phylum Chordata; class Actinopteri; order Gymnotiformes; family Hypopomidae; genus Brachyhypopomus; species Brachyhypopomus gauderio. Next base: position 14,853,198 of record NC_135230.1, on the reverse strand, counting down.
TGGGTTTTTGTTTATATTAAATGCTTCCTCTCCCCAGATACCTCATGAACGTGACGTTTGAGGGGCGAAATCTCTCCTTCAGTGAGGATGGCTATCAGATGCACCCCAAGCTGGTTATTATTTTGTTGGATAAGGAGAGACAGTGGGACAGAGTAAGTCTCTCTCGCTTCCTCTTCCTCTGCATTTCTAATGCCTGTATCGCACATCCTCGCCGTCATAATCAGCCCCATCCCTGTCCGTGCCTTTCTGCTTCCTGAACTCTCGCTATTCAGCCGTACTCAAACTGAGAGCAGATTAATCTGGTGCTAACCTTTCTTTGTCTCCCCTCTCCACCCCCACACGCCCCCATCCCCCTCCTGTTTAGGTGGGCAAATGGGAGAACGGCTCCCTGACCATGAAGTACCACGTGTGGCCGCGCTTCGAGCTCTACTCGGACGCCGAGGAGAGGGAGGACGACCACCTGTCGATCGTCACGCTGGAGGAGGCCCCGTTTGTCATCGTTGAGGACGTGGACCCCCTCAGTGGCACATGCATGAGGAACACGGTCCCCTGCAGAAAGCAGCTCAAAGCCCAGTGAGAGCCTGACCCACCGCCTTCACCTACACATGCACGGCTCTCTACACGCTTCACCATTCATGTACCGTATACAGCTGTCAAAGCTTTACTAAGGTTTTAAAGTAATGGGAGTCGCCTGGGAAATCTGAGTGTGGTTGATTAAATAACTGAATGGCCATGGTACATGTGTGTCCGTTACAGAAATAGTCAAATCATTGCTGCAAGAGGTAAAGGAAGTCATCATGGCAATAACATACCACAGCACTCAAAAGGCATTTAGTTAACAAATGGAAAATAAAGGAATGAAAATGACTCGGCAAAAGAATATGAAAGGGTTTGAAAACTGTGGTAATCCGGTGTATAACTCACTGTGGCACAGTCTGCGTTTTTAATCTCACTGTGGTACAGTCAGCATGGTAACAAAACACTTCAGCGGTCCGCTGTTTGTTTCTATGTAATTTGTCACTATGCAGTATTAATCGCAGAGTCACCGGTGATTGTTAAAAAACTCTCTAAAGCTGGTCTAAACCTCTCTTTACTTATGAAGCCCAGTTGCTTGTCATTGTGGAATGTGGTTGTTTCACGCATCCCTGGTATCGAGGGGTAGTGCGTCAAAAAGCACGATTGAATCGTGCCACACAAGACAAAAAGTCGGCCTGAAGGAGGAGGAACTGCGGTGGCATGCGCACGCTCGGCTAACGGGCTTAGAGAAGCACATAAAAGGCATAATTACACCCTGCTACTCCGCATGGCGATGTTTATGATAAAAGGCTGCCATCTGGAAACAGCCTAGACCCTAATGTACCCTGGTGTAATGAGAACAAAATCTGGAAACAGCCTAGACCCTAATGTACCCTCGTGTAACGAGCACAAAATGTAGACCTTGAAGCGGGAGACGAACTTAACATGGTCAGAGTGTTTATACGGCTTAGTCTTATCAGTGTAAAAGTGCATTATAGTTCGTTTCTGGTAACACCACTCTGGTAATTGAGGCATTGCACAGAACCGTTACTTTATACACTGATAAATATAAACTTAATGGGTTTTTTTTATTGTAGAATTCATTAAGCCCTTATCTTAACTAAAGTTCTCTGCAGCATGGTGGCAGCAAAACTAGTTCTGGAAAATATGCAAAGCAGGAAAGCTGCTTTTACAGTGAAGTGCACATCTCTGACCATTTTCAGCATATCAGCTGAGAAGTGTTTGAAGCTCTGTGAAAACCATGCACTTGTACTCCACAAACAGCAGTTGCTCATACTAATGAAGTCGGGGCTGTAGGTTGAGGCCAGGCCAATCACTGACTTAGGATCATCCGATTCGGATCATACGATTCACAAAAACGCACCTGCTTCCTAGTTAGCTCAGGAGAAAAGAAGCCTGCAGTGTTGCAGTCATAATGCACCTACTGCCAAGGACATCATTAGCTGTTCCTCACATCATTAGTGAACCCACATCCAAATTTCTTAACCAATTATTCTTTCCCTCTTCAATATATGTCTGTGTCAATATATAAACTTGAAAGTATAGATATAATGTGATGATTGTGTCATGTTTCCCATCTCAACCTTTAGCAGTTGCTCATTCAGTAACACCTGGTGTAACTTCAGAGTGCGACATATTTCTGCAGTGTAGCTCATAGCTTAGCTAACCACATTTCCCTGAGGGCTCGTTCTGATGTTTTTTTAACTGACGTGCAGTACAAGCATTACTAAGTTTCGCTAGCGTTGTCAGTGATGAATGTAATGGACCAGCATTAGGCGATCTTATCCACAAAGGGCGTACGTGGTCGCAGGTCTGTGGAGCAGCGCTTGTGTGACAGATCAGACGATTTAACTACCGTAGTTGGAAAAAGTTTGTTTGGACTGAAAATGTACAGCAAACAAACAAACAAATACAAAAATAGCATTTAACTTTTTCATATCACGGGTTCGTCGGTGTGTTGGTGACATATTGCAATCACAAAATGCATCAAGATAATTGCAGTATAGTATTTTTGTCCATCCTGGGTAGCTCTTCTGTTAGGGAGGTCAATTAGCAAACCGAGCGGCACTCTGCCAGGCTGGAACAAATACCTGTAGCCACTGTCAACCATGTCAACCAGTTATAGCTTAAGACATAAGCATCCAACATGTGTTTCTCACTGATAAATATAGGTATATGTTTGAGTATATTATTCAGTATACTTTTTCAGTTACTTGATGGTGGAATTTTCATTATTACCAGTGAAAGTTCACTGTAAACTACAATAAAATAATGACTTATTAATTAAGTAATATATTTAGCTGTCCAGTGATAATGCTGCTAAATATAACAGATTACAGTAAAAAGGGATTACAGTCAGAGGTGGTTTACTGCTGTTCAGAATTTTGTGGAAATTGTGGTGCTCTGAAAACAAATGAGTAAAGAATAGGATAGAATAGAGATATACAAACATTCCCAATGAAGCCTCCATAATCTTAACCTGTTAAAACATCCACAATGCAATGTGTCAGCCAGCTACATAAACAGTCGCAGGTAACACCCCAGTCCCCCAAAGCGGCACATTTATTTTTGATTGCACATAATCCACAGACACAGGCTGCATCAGAAATGGTCTACTATGTTGTGTTTATCAGAGTAAATACTGCACACTCATCTCTGGATTATGAGCAAATGCAACTATATAATTAAGAAGAGTACATATGCTTATATATACTATAGTACATAGTTAAATATTGTAGTATATGGTTAAATACTACATTTTATGGTTAAATACTATAGTGTATGGTTAACTACTGTAGTGTATGGTCAAATAGTATAGTGTATGTCTAAACACTATAGTTAAACATTATAGCATATGGTTAAGTACTATAGTGTATGGTTAAACTTCTTAAATGCACTTAAATGCAAAGGGTATGATGCATGGTGTAATCATGGAATGATGGTGACCTAACCATCATTAAAATATAAACTAGATGATTGAATTCATTTTAAAAATGTAAAGTGAATATGGAAATAAGAAAACCTGTTTTCTTACTCCATAAAGGTGCAGCCAGAGCTGAACTACATGTGTTCTTTAATGTTTTCGTACGTGGAGCCACAGCTCTTCTTTCTCGTGGTGCACATCAGGTTTGAAGTAGTGACGAGTGTCCTCTACAGGATTTTGCACAGCATCCAGTTTCTTTTAAGTGTTCTACATTACGACAATTTTGCAGTGTGACCACACTAATCGTTCAGTCATGCAAAAAAAAAAAAAAAAGCACAGTCTGGAAATACATGATTTCAGAGACAGACACAGTCACTGAAAAAGAGCCGTGGGGGTTTGTTAGGCAGTCCTTCACAATTTAGCGCTATTCACAAAAACATTGCTGATGGTTTGTGAGTGCTAAAGCTAGCCAGTATCGCCTGAACACAATGAAAAGAAAAAACAGACTGAAGTTGAGGGAGGGAAAGGAAGGATACCACTGACTTACATGTTTTGCACCCATCTCAATTTTACACTGCAGCCATGACCACCTCGTTTATGAATTAGTAATCCACCTTCTCCAGCTCAATGTGCTCTAGTTCGTGTTGGTGTAGATATCACAGAAAAGTTCTCCAACTTTGAGAGTACTCAAAGCTCACTGTTGGTTCAGTGTTAATTACTCGAATGCCATTTTCCATTGTTCCCCTTTGTAAAAAGCCTGCTCTAATTAATAGGTTGTGAGTGCTTAAAATGAGATAATGGTTTTAATTAGGTCATAAACACTTTAAGATTCAATGAGCAGTTAGAGTACATATAAAGAAAAATGGGGCCATAAAGACTTGTTAACCTATAGAATGTAAGTTTGTATATGCATGTTACCGTATGGCAGATTATGATTTCTGACAGGTGGTGGCTAGATTTACTCTAGATTTACATAATTGCTCATAATGAAGAATGATTGATAGAGAACACAAACTATGCACCCAGTAAGTAACCAGCAGAACTAAGTCTAGCATTATAAATATGAGTTCACTATTTGACAAGCCACATATTACTGTTGACATTATTTTTGTATTTAATGAACATTAATAAACCAATTTCAAACCATTCATGAACTTTTTAGAAGCATACTCTCCATGTGAAGTGGTACCCATTTGTCTTCATATCTTTGCTAAACTTCTGCTGTACTGTATCACAATCACTTTAATCCAGGTGAATGTCAGTATTCTATTGTCTGGCGACCTGAATACTGACGCCAACGTTCACCTGAATCTCGTGTTAATTTGCATTAGGGAAGTCTATTTAACCCCTCTAGACTGTTCAGTTGAATTGTTCAGAAACATTTTGCCAAGCATTTAGTAAAGCATTACCAAGCCGTTCTTGTCTCTAAACCATTCCATGTACTTACCTTAGCCTGGTCCCTGAGATTCTGTTTCTCACTTTGCCACTGGTACATTTTCTCTGTTTGCCTGATCTGGGTTTTGCCTCATCTTGCCATTTTGATAAGTCTGCCATTAAATATAATTTTACTCTGTGAATGGATCCTTCTCAAGACCCTCGGTCATCACATAGTACTTCGCCTATAACGGATCCAGCGGAGTTTCAGTATGCGCTGTCACAGGGACAGGTGCTCGATGATCACTGTAGGCATTTACAACATCTCAGCCTGGCTGTGGAGGAACTAAACCCTTCCATTTGTTTTCTGCTTCAGTGCTTCAGATTTTCTGCTTCAGTGCTCTTTGTACTTCAGCCTCATGGCGTCAGCCTTTCATACAGATTCCTCTAAGATAGCCTTGTAATAACCTTACTTACCAGCAAAGCTCTGCAGTGATCTAGCGCTATTTGGAAGACAGCTTCTCCCATTGTTCAGTCATATGCTCCCTTTGAATGCGACTTTTGTGAGGTCATCGATCACACTCGCACTGGGGAGGATTCCGGCAGACAGCTTCTTCGTCTCAGACGAGTTCTACAGCAGGCGAACAAGCTCGGTTTGTATTGTGGAAGGAAGGGCCATTTCCAGACGGCTTGTGCATCTCTAAGGGCCGTGGTGCGCGTTAGTGCTAACACTACCTCCCCTTTTTACATGTGAAGATTTGCCGTTCCAGTCAAATTGACTTGCAATGTAACTCCTTCTCATTTCCGCCTTGATCGATTCAGGAGCATCTGGGAATATCATTGATGAAACGTATTCCTGTTTGTCCCAGTGTTGTCCCTTTAAACATAAAGAGTATTGATGGAAACCCTTTTGGCCATGGAACTATATTTGAGCTCACTGTACCAGTCAAACTCTTGGTAGATGTTACAGAACCATTTCTCTTTCATCCCATTGTCCTGGAGTTTGTCTGGTTGGAAAAACATGACTCAATACTGTCTTGGAAGAGACACGAGAACTAGTGAAATGGAGTCCGTATTGTCGCACCCACTGTCTAGCCACGTCGTGCCTGACTAGTAGCGTAGACTCTAGCGTAGAGTATCCTGATATCACCTTTTACTATGGTGCATCCTCCGATGTATTCAGCAAAACCAAGGCAACCCAGTTACCATTCATCATCAATGGGACTGTGCCATCAAAACACTCCCTGGTAATATATTGCCCAAGAGCAACATATACCTGCTCTCTATCCCAGAGTCAGAGGCCATGGAAGAATACATAAGTGAGACCCTAGGGTTAGGGTTAGGGTTAGCAATGGCACAGTATCAATGTCACGTAGCAATAGCACAATATTCCCTTCTGCTTTTCTTGATAAGGTTAAGCTACATCAGCTACATCAACATCTCATTCTGCCGCATGGTCTTTCTTCATTTAGAAAAAGGATGGGGACCTTAGACTTTGAATGGGGGGAGTTGAGTGCCATCACAGTTAAAAACCAATATCCTCTTCCCCTAGTTCCTGTAGCCTTGGAACAATTCTTAACAGGCTACAATTTTAACTAGGGCGTGCTTACAATTTGATCCGACATAGGGAGGGGATGAATGGAAGATGATTTTTAGCGCTAACAAATAATAGAAGTTCTTGGTTATACCATACGGGTTGGGCAAAGCCCCTTCCATGTTCCAGACCTTTGTGAAGTTTTTCCAGTTATGCTCAATTGGTGGGTAATACGTTACATTGGCAATATTCTAGTTTATTCTTGCAATATAGAGAAACACAGATGTCATGTCAAAGCACCGTCCGCGAGATGTATGTAAAACTGGAGAAATGTGTCTTTCACCAGTCAGAAGTGAGGTTTCTAGGCTACATCATTGGTCTGCAGGGAGTGGCTATGTTTGCTATGATCATATGGTTCAGTTGCCCCTTACCTCACTTCTAAAGGGAAATCCCTGTGCTTTGAACTGGAATCCTGAGACTTGGAATGCCTTTGTGAAAGGACACTTCACCGCAGCACCCAGTCTCAAAATGCCCGATCCTTCTTTACCCTTTTTGTTGGACATGGATGCCTCTGAGACAAGTGTTGGCGCAATCTTATCCCAACATCATGGCACACCAATGAAATTACATCCTTGCTCTTTTTATTCCCACAAGCTCCCCCCGGCAGAAAGGAACAATGACATGGGTAACAGGGAGCTGCTGGCTATTAAATTAGCCCTTGAGGAGTGGCGACATTGGCTAGAGGGTGCCGCGCACCCTTTTCTCATACTTACTGATCACAAGAACCTGGAATATCTACAGGCAGAGCAACGATTAAATGCCAGGCAGGCCCATTGGGCTTAGTTTTTTTTTTCACGGTTTAACTACACTCTGAATATTAAGGCAGACACCTTGTTTCGAATGCAAAACGACCACACTTCAGAATCCCCCACTCCCATAATTCCTTCCTCCATCATTGTAGCCCCCATACAATGGGACATAGAGACACAAATCCTACAGGAACAATCTACAGAACTTCCACCGACAGCTCTCCTCCAGATTAACAGTACGTGCCCTCTTCTCTATGCTCACAGCTCATTCAGTGGATTCACACTTCTCCCACTGCAGGTCATCCTAGAACTCAGCGTACTCTGTCACTAGTGCAGAATAAATACTACTGGCCTGACCAATCCCAGCAACTAGCAGACTGTGTAAAGCAGTGTGAGGTGTGTGTCCAAAACAAAATGCAGTGTCACCCGCTGACAGGGTTACTAGAACAGCTTCCTATTCCCCATCGCCCGTGGTCTCATCTGGCAATTGACTTAATCACCGACCTACCCCGCTTGCAAGGTAACACGTTTTACGGTAGTTATTGACCGTTTCTCAAAGGACTGCAGGCTCATTCCTTTGCTAAAGCTCCCTACAACTATTCCAACAGCAAGGACAATCTCTAAATACGTTTCGATATTTCCAACGACATAATTTCGGACAGGGACACACAGTTCACATCCAGAGTGTGGCATTCATTTTGTTTCCTACTTAACAATAACATTAGTCTCACTTCAGGCTATCACCCCCGTCTAATGGCCAAGTGGAACTGCTGAACCAAGAGATACAATTATATTTAATGGAAAGCTTTTCAAAAGGGCAAGACGAGGCAAAAATCCGAAACGAGCCAGAGCAGACAAAGATAGAAAAAGTACCCGGGGCAAAATGTGAATCAGAATCCAGAAGACAGGCTAAGGTAAGTACACAGAAGGCTTTAGAGACAAGAATAGCTTGATAATGCTTTACTAAATGTTTGGCAATACTTTGATAAGTTTGCCTTTGAATATAAATTTACTCTGCTAACGGATCCTTCTAAGATCCTCTGTCATCACACTGATGTTTTTCTTCTGTGTTTATTTACCTTAAAATGGAACAATCTGCTAATTTGATTTCAGTTTTTTTTGGGTGTTTGCAAGAATCAGTTGTACTTTTCATTTTCATTGCTAAATATAGACCTTAATCTATTTTTTTTTGTCAGATTATTCACAATTGCTGTCTGTGCTAGCATTGACCACAACAGAGTAGAACAATGATTGTCATGTGCTAACAATAAGTTACTTCACAACAGGGTTAGATTGATATTATTATAAGATTAATTAGCTACCAATTAGCTACATGCTCTTGCTATTGACTAAGACAGTAAACTGAACATAGTGTTGAGTCTGTTGTCCCATTAGAGACTGATGTCCAGTTTAAGTGCTGACTTTAGTCAGTAGCTGTATAGACCTGTCATTTGTTTAGAAAATGTCATCTGTTATCATTTTATCTTTAAAGGTATTAGTTGACCATTATTAACTATACAACTTCTTTATTACATGCTAATATTTTGTAATATATTGATACATTTGCTTGGTACTAATATGGTTCCTTTAACTACAGTTATGTGGTTTCATTCTCAAACTGAATATAAAATGTGTATATAGAGAAAAATGTTTGCCCTCAGGTTTTCATGGGTAGAACTAACCCAGCAGTTAGTCACAAACCATAGAACTAAAAGGCATCTGGTCCTATTGCATAACACGTTTTACCCGCCACTGTGCCTTTAAGCAAGACACTTAACCCCAGGTTGCCCCGATTAAGTGACCCCATTATTGGTTAATGCAAAAGCCACTTTGGGCACAAGTCTCAGCTAAGTGTCCCAACAGTGATCTGTCAGTCGCTCTTATCTTTAAGGTAATTTAATTTAAAATCGTGTCTCATTGCTCGTGGTTAACAGCCTAAAGGAGACGTGTCCTGAACCTTTGCCCTTCTCACATGTGCCTGCTTCCTTCTTCTCTCAGAAATCAAACCGGAGATTCAGGGATTTACATCAAGCGCTGCTGTAAGGGCTTCTGTATAGACATCCTCAAGAAGATTGCCAAGACAGTGAAGTTCACCTACGACCTCTACCTGGTGACCAACGGGAAGCACGGCAAGAAGATCAATGGCACGTGGAACGGCTTGGTTGGCGAGGTGGGTGACGGCTTCCAGAAGAGTCTGACCGAGCTGTTCCACGACCATCCCATATCATGGAGAGAGGGGCTCGGTGTGAACACACTGTGGATAAATGGTCATTCCGTGTGGTGGGTTTTCCTGAGATGGGTTTTCAATTGCAACTGGATGATTGACTTACATGACACACCCTGACTGGAAAGGGTTTGTAAGGGACTACAGCTGTTTTTTTATGTTTCGTTTTAAAATATGATTTTAGATTTACTTTGCCCCATGCTCCTCCCAGGCCACTAAGGCTATTTCCTAGCTCCCCCTGTTTTCCCCATGACATGCTCATATGGTTACTGAAGGACCTGATAACGCTGATTCAAAAAACCGCAGCCAGTTTGCTGCGTAAGCACATTTTGCCTTACGTCTATTGGACCTTTCGGTCCCCTTGCAGCGAGCCGTTATCAGGCACCCTTTGTTACCCGCCACATTATGCCACTCCCAACGGTAACGCAGGAGAAGCTGAGGCGTGCCAGTGTTCACGCTGAGATGGGTATCCGCAAGCTTGACTCGAGACGAGATGAGCAGTGTGTGGTTTTGCAGTGCAGCGTCTAAAGTCAAATTATACAGGGCTCCGGTACACCGATGTGTGCTGCTGCCGGTCATGTTTGTGAAGGGCTTTAGGGCTTGTGATTTAAAATACTTGTTAAGGGTAGGAGTGGGTACTCTGTCTTATTTTAAATGGTACTTAAAAGCGGTAGCAGATACTGTCTTTTATTTAAAATGGTTCTAAAGAGCAGTGGCAGTAGTTACTGCATCTTTATTTGAGCTTTTCTAGCTCATGCATGAGGTTGATAGAATATGAAGTGTTTCTGAAAAAGCAAGGGGTAGAGTTTTGAGAGAGAGAGAGAGAGAGAGAGAGAGAGAGAGAGAGAGAGAGAGAGAGAGAGAGAGAGAGAGGAGAGAGAGAGAGAGAGAGAGAGAAAGAGTTGAAGTGGTTGCAGTTGGCAAATCCTGCTGTTGGGGCCTTATAGAGAATCTGTTAGATTAGGCAGCAGGCAGACGGGGTCAGCACAAGCAGATGTGTTGTTCACTGTTCACTGCCTGTTCACATACGTGCAGATGTGTTGTTCACTGTTCACTGCCTGTTCACATACGTGCAGATGTGTTGTTCACTGTTCACATACGTGCAGATGTGTTGTTCACTGTTCACATACGTGCAGATGTGTTGTTCACTGTTCACATACGTGCAGATGTGTTGTTCACTGTTCACTGCCTGTTCACATACGTGCAGATGTGTTGTTCACTGTTCACTGCCTGTTCACATACAGTACGTGCAGATGTGCTGCAAACAGGCAGCATACTGAAAACACAAACAAGGAAAATTAAGCTTGAAACAACAAAGGAACTAGGGGAAAGGACAAAGCGTTTGCATTATATCCACAAGACTTTACAAAGACCCAAAGCAAACAGGGGATTCCTGATGGGACCATAAACAAGAAGCAGCTGCAAGCGACCATAAGTAACTAGTCCTTGGGCGGAGCCAGATCTGGTGTAGACCAATCAGAATTGAGGGTGGGTGACAGCAAGGAAATGCCCAGCTGGTACTTGAATTCACAGATTAGATTTCATAGATATCAAATAATAGCCATTACAGAGGCACGCACTAGTCAACATTTTAAATTAATGTGGCATGTTTGTCTCATTCCTGTTCATTGGGAGTCATATTAATTATCATCACATCTGTTCCAGCATTTGGTGCAGGCTGCTGTTTGCTTCTGAGTACTTGTTGCTCAATATGTGTGCATGATGTCGAAAGATGTCACAATATCTTATTATTAATGCCCCCAATAAACACACACAAGCACATTCTCTCTCTCCCTCTCTCTCTCTCTCTCTCTCTCTCTCTCACACACACACACACACACTTTTATTTGAATGTACATGCAGATGATGGCATCTTTTATGATGTGGCACTGGGGCAGAGTGTGGACGGAGTGTCTCCGAAGCATATGTCCACCTCGTTAACTCAGTCTGCCTCGCCCCCATTTTACCGTGTAGCCTAGGGCCGTCGATATTTAAAGCTGAACAGACCTGAAAACAAGATGGGTCTGGGGGGAGCAGTGTGTTTGTGTGTGTGTGTGTGTGTGTGTGTGTGTGTGTGTGTGTGTGTGTGTGTGTGTGTGTGTGTGTGTGTGTGTGTGTGTGTGTGTGTGTGGAGCAGGGGGACAACGAGTCACTGGAGTAACCTGGCTTGTTTTTCTGCCTGTCTCCTTTGTCCTGCTGTGGTTTGGGATGTTCTATTGGACATCGGTTCTCACTCTGGTCTTTTTCAGTTTTCCAGTGTCTTCTTTTCTTCTGCAGTTTCATTCATCAGTGCAGTCATGTACGTCATGTCCATGTTGCTTTTCCGTAACATGTTCTTCTGTTATATCTCTCTCTCCCTCTCTCTACCCCCTCGACACACACACTCTTACTCTCTCCCTCCATCTCCCTTCTCTCTCAAACTGTAGGTGGTGTTTAAGAATGCCCACATGGCAGTTGGCTCTCTGACCATCAATGAGGAAAGGTCAGAGGTCATTGACTTCTCTGTGCCCTTCATAGAGACGGGTATCAGTGTCATGGTCTCACGTAGCAATGGTACAGTTTCCCCTTCTGCTTTTCTTGGTAAGGAATACACACGCACAGACACAAATGTTAATACATATACATTCTTATTTTGTTTAGCTGACTGAGAACATTTCAGTGTTAGACATGTTGAGAACAGGCCATCCAGCAGTACAAAGGCCCCCTCCTGACACACATTATCTGGCAGTCAGACATACTCAATAAGTCAAATGAAGTGGCATTTAAGACAAGATCACTTCTTCATGTCTTAACAAGCGCACTTCATCTATAAGACCCTCTATGTCTTCCTCTCACTCCCTTTCTCCTTTCTCTCTCTCTCTCTATCTGTCTGTCTCTCTCTCTCTCACACACACATGCTCTTTCTCTCTTTCAGAGCCCTTTAGTGCCGACGTCTGGGTGATGATGTTCGTGATGCTTCTGATTGTCTCAGCAGTGGCTGTCTTTGTATTTGAGTACTTCAGTCCTGTCGGTTATAATCGCTGTCTTGCAGATGGCCGAGGTGCGCACACACCCACACCCACACACACACACACACCCCCCACCACACACCCACACACACACTCACACTTCCAGAGTCGGAGAACACCTATTAAACACCCTGTGACACTGTAGCCTGCATGTCACAACCAATCCAGTGAGGTCCATACAACCAATATAGACAATATAGGCTTCTCTCCATCATACACTTTAACAAATTGCTGACTTAAAACAGTAAATGTAAGGCCTATTAAAGTTAAAATTAGTTAACAGCACAATGTCTTGTTATTTTTTTATATATTTATTCAAATGTTTAAGGTATCTCAGACACTTTATTTTTAAACAATTATTATTTTTACAGTGTACTGACCAAGGTTGTAAAAATAATTTTAAAAGGCATAAGTATAAATTTTAAGTATAAAGAATAATACATAGAGTTTATTTAGATCCCAGTGCTGACTTGTTAAAAATACATAACTAAACTTATTCAGATAAACTCAGTTGGGGTCATATTGTAGTTTCCAATTGTAGCCTGTCCTGTATGTCCTGCAGGCCACTTGAAACTGGCCATAAGCTGAAACATGAAGGTGAAACACGGCCCGCTGATTTCTCTCGCGCCCACGGGCGTGTGCATAATGACACGCCTCCATTACATAAGCGTGTTGGAGTTTAAAACACTGTTCTGACTCTATAATTACCACAGAGCTCTCTCTCTCTATCTCTCTCTCTCTCTCTCCTCTCTCTCTCTCAATCTAGCTTTCAGACTGCATTTGTTCACCCAAAATCACTATTGTGACTGTTCTAGAACATGAATTATGCTCACATACATATAATCTAACTTATAAATATATCTAACTAAACATTACTTATGCTCCTTCTCTCTCCCACCATCTCCCTTGATCACCTCCATCCCTGCTTCTTGTACCCTGTCCTTCACTTCTTTTCCTCTGTGCCTCTCTTCACTCTCCTCATCCTCTTAAACTCTGTCTTTCCACCCCACCACCCCACCCCTCTGCCCCATCTATGTCTCATCTCCAGAACCTGGGGGCCCCTCGTTCACTATCGGTAAGGCCATATGGCTGCTCTGGGGTCTGGTCTTCAACAACTCTGTGCCCGTTCAGAACCCCAAGGGCACCACCAGTAAGATCATGGTGTCCGTGTGGGCCTTCTTCGCCGTCATCTTCCTCGCCAGCTACACAGCTAACCTGGCAGCCCTTCATGATCCAAGAGGAATATGTTGATCAGGTGTCTGGCCTCAGTGACAAAAAGGTATCGTGGTTTCACCTGTAAATGCCACAAAGCCCCAGCAGACAAACCATGAGATTGATTTTTTAGAGCTTGCAGTTTTGGTTTTTAATGTACACACGAGTGGTTACACTGAACATGTTACTTTCACTTTGATAGCTGTGCGTAAACTTAGCAGCACTAACGTCAGTTTATGTCAAAATAAACTTGAAGAATGACAGCGTTTAGCTGATTTAATTGTAAAACACGTACGTAGCTTTGAGAGGTTAAAATCTGTGATCTGCCTACCAATACATCTTAAGCGTAAGCAGTCGTATCAGTACGCAGTACTTGACCATCATTTGCTGTTATCTCAACTTTTCTTTTAAAGAACAATACAATTACCTGATACTTCTAGAAGAGTAATTATTGGTGTTTGGAACAAGTAACTCAGATGTTCCATTGATATATTTCCTCTCCTTAATGAGAATGGAAATATCATGTGTACTGCAACTGACATCATGCAAGAAGGATACTGATAGAAAAGACCAGATTTAGTTCAGTATGGTCTAAATTTGTCAGTCTGTATTAGGATGACAAGCTGTGGAAACAATGCACTTTTGACTCATATGGTACTACATTATGTATGCTGTATACGTTTTTCATTGCAATTTAGATGTAAGTAAATTCAGTTAAATTACGTGTAATTTGCCAGTGGTTGGTAATGTTAATTGCCATGTCTGTCCTCATTGTATTTGGTGTATGTGTTATTCTTGTGGCTTCATAGTTGGCCTTTATAAATGAGAAATTACTGGGCTAATTGGAACTGGGTTACAGCTGCTAAAACAGGCAAGTCAAGGAGAATTGCAAGGCTGTTGTAAGCACTGAATTATGCATGTGCTGAGATTTTACTCCTCTTTAAAGTTGTGCTTTCTTTTTTTTCATGCCTGACAAAGCTGGTGTGTGTTTATGTGGATGTAGCAACATGAATTTACAGTATACACTGACACTGTTTCCTCATGAAATGAAAGAAAACATGAAAAACATATTTTTCTTTTAAGGTCTAAAGCAGCAAAGTTTTCTCTTTGCTACCAAAACTACCATAGAATTTTAACAATAACTCAACATTTCTTATGTGTGTTTGAAAGCATGATAGGTATTAATCCTCCCCATAAGCTATTCATTTGAATTAATTTGGCCCTACTGTTGATTACACATTAGAGTCTGAAGCTGACTTAATAAATGCGGTCTTAACTAGTTTAGCCTTCTGCTTGATTCTCTTTTCTGCATGCGGCTCACACTTTTTGCCTCATCCCCGCCCCCACTCTATCTCCGCCCCCACTCTCGCCCCACCCCTCTTATCCCTGCCCCCACCCTATCTCCGCCCCACCCACTTATCCCCACCCCCACCCTTATCCTTGCCTCCACCCCATAATCCCTGCCCCCACCCCCTAACTCCACCCCCACCTCCCTTATCTCCGCTCCCACCCCCCACCTCAGTTCCAGCGCCCGAACGACTTCTCTCCCCCGTTTCGATTCGGCACGGTTCCCAATGGCAGCACGGAAAGGAACATTAGGAACAACTACAAAGAGATGCACAGCTACATGACCAGCTTCCACCAGAAAAATGTAGACGAGGCCCTCCAGAGCTTGAAGACTGGGTGAGAGAGAGAGAGAGAGAGAGAGAGAGAGAGAGAGAGAGAGAGAGAGAGAGAGAGAGAGGATAAGACATAAATGTAAGTGAGTGGGTGGTAACTGATGATCGTCCAAGGTTGGTGGATTTCAAGATGATTTAATGCATGGACTTAATGAAACACTGGACTGGCCACTATACTGTGTAGTTAAACCATACACATTTGCAGTTGTGGCATATCATCAACATACGTCAGCACTGCTATACAGGCTTAACAATCATTCACACACTAAACTGTCATGTAGGATGCTACATATCATATGTAAAGTGTCAACATGTATTAACACCAGCATTGCATACTAAATGAAAACAGGACTCTACTAAAGTCTTTGGAACTCGTCTCTATTTACAGGTCAGATTACAGTTCCGTGATGTATACAAATTAGCTTTTAGCAAATTAACATTTGAAAAACCAACCAGTTAATTAATTAATTGATTAATTACTTCATTATTAGTACTACAACAGAAGAAATTGCCAAGACGAGGACAGTTATTCAGTGCAGTTGAGAACAGATGTCAGGATATGTCACTGCATGTACACAGCAACTGAACAATCCCAAAGCCAGCTGTTCACATCCTGATGTTCATGTCCTGAACAAAGGAGGGAAGACTGATTGGCCTAAAATACCAGCAGAAGTAGAGATGATGAATTCAGACACTCATTGTTGAACCTAAGATGGCGGCTCCACCTTGTTAGAAATTCCGCCTTCAGGAATCAGGTCCAGATTCAGGAGACTGGACGACTTCAGCATTGACGAGTTTATTGACACACATAGTATATGGCATATGGTTGATCACGACCAGGCCGGGCGTAGTCTATTTGTGAGGACCTTATATACATCAGGAAATGTGGGAGGAGGAAAGAGGATGAGGATGAGTTTAAGGAGGGGTAAGTGGGGGATGAAGGAGAGGGGGAAGAGGAGTTTAAGGAGGGGTCAATGTATGTGGGGGGGGGGGGGGGGGTTGATAGTTGTCAGGGTTAAGACTTCAAAGGATCATACATACACACGATGGAGTTGTTGACTGCAAGATGGGCAACCATCAATACTTCTCAGGCATTCGATTGTTGCCACATTAGGGGGTTGATTGCATTACTTCATGGTCGGCAGACAGACGGCAGAGGTAGAGTGATCTCCATAGAGAAAAAGAAGTGAGATGTGAAAGAAGCACATTTTCTCTCAACCATCACGCCAAAACGAATGGTGGAGAGCCCAAGGATGGATCCACGGGTGGATCTACAATGACATTTTGCTCTCAAAGTATGTTTGCGCTGAGTTACACACGTCTCAGTACTTTTTGCTAGTGTAATATATGCTATCTTAACGCCTGCGGTTTAAAAATAAAGAAGCAGACCTTGAAAAGCTGCCACATCCGTCACCTGTTCATTGTGTGCGCTGCTCTTCTGATAGTGGAGTCCGTGATTTCACATTTCCTGGTGTGACTCAGACGAGTTGTTCAGAAGCGGAACCCCACAGGGGCGCACCCTGCCGTCCTCGACACCACACAAATGGGTCATGATGCGTTTAAAGCAGTGTGCAGGCTTTTTTGGTTGTCATTTGGAACTGTGTCCAAATACAGGATTAAAGCACATGCAAAACACACACACAAAAAAAAAACGTTGACAATTTACTGTACATTACACTTGCGTGTACAAGCACCCCCTGATGCTACAGATAAAGCAGCTACACTTCATCTGTAGTTTGGCCTTGCCCAGAAAGCAAAATAAAACTTCTGTATGTGTAGCTTTACAATAATGATATGAAATAATTCAATGCTTGGTGTTAATTCAACACACTATATGTATGTGGGTTAAGACAACACAAGTACAGTACTGTGTTAGCTACAGCGGAGACCACTGCAGCGGTAGAATCATCTTTCCCTCTCTGTTCTCGCCAGCAAACTGGACGCTTTTATCTACGATGCCGCTGTGTTGAACTACATGGCAGGCAGAGATGAAGGATGCAAGCTGGTGACCATTGGCAGTGGTTATATATTCGCTACTACGGGCTATGGAATCGCCATCCAGAAAGACGCAGGCTGGAAGAGACCGGTGGACCTGGCCATTCTGCAGCTGTTTGGAGATGGTGAGGCCTGCTCCTCTTATTTGAGAAACGCCACAGAAATTAATCATGCTTCATTTTCGCGACTGGACAAGAGCAGAGACAACCTGTTAACATTAATTCTCTATACACAGGCACTGCAGTGAATGCCTTCTGGTTAATACTTTGTAGAGGCTTTGTATATATGCTTTGTGTGTGTGTGTGTGTGTGTGTGTGTGTGTGTGTGTGTGTGTGTGTGTGTGTGTGTGTGTGTGTGTGTGTGTGTATATATAATTGTAGTGAAGACAACACAGGTGCAGGCTTAATATATTTATATTAAATTGTAGTGAAGTACACAACATTTCTAGAGCAACAGGATGTTTCTGACCTTCATCAGCTGTGCAAGCACAAAGTGGTACTTGACTACACTTTCTTTGTATCTTACCTAAGTACTTACTTGGAATGCTTTTTCTTATTATTTTGAATTTGGAATGCTTTTCATATGAAATATATATATATACGAGTTTGTCAACTCATTGAGTAGTTTAGATTTTTCTGTTGCTTTACCAGGATGCTCTTATTTTATCATCACCAGTTTTTGTATATGAAATGTCATCAATTCCATTTACTTGTTTTGAGGGAAATGTGTGAGTTTCCAGCAGACTACATGAAACATGGAGTCAGAGCATGTGTAAAAGTAAATGAACCACAGCTGCATTAGTAAAGTCAATTAGGTAAAAGACTCATGTGAAACACGTGTGAGTGCTCAAGAAGTCAATTAAGCAGACCAAGATTTGAGCCACACTGATTACAAGTGAGAGAAAACCCACCAAACCACTGTCATGTCAAGGCATAAAGCACAGATCAACAATGCTGATATGAAAGGAGACCTCAGAGGACATCAAGATGAAAGCGCTGACAGCCGACGAAAGCTACAAAACCATTTCCAAAAGATTCGAGCTCCATTCACCCACTGTAAGACAAATCATTTACAAATAGAGGTCACTCAGCATCATGGCATCTCTGCTGAGAGGTGGAAGACCATCAACTTACACCAAAAAGCACAAGAAAAATAATAATTCAGGTCGAGGCCAACCCACACATCACCTCTCTGGCAGCATCTGGGAAAAATGTACATGCGTCTACAAGCAAAAAATCAATAAACACGGCATTCATGGGAGAGCTGCTAGCAGGAAGCTTCTGCTCTCAAGAACAAACAAAGCTGCCTGTTTTAAACTTTGCCAGAGCACTTGGACAAACCTGAGGCTTTCTGGAAATCCATGGTCTGGATAGATGAGTCTAAAACTGAATTATTTGGCCACAGTCACAGGTGCCATGTTTAGAGAAAAGTCAACACTGCATATAAAGAGAAGAACCTCCTCCTAACAGTGAAGCATGGTGGTGGAAATGTGAAGGTCTGGCCCTGCTTTTCTGCATCCGGACCTGGACGACCTGGATAAATATCATCCAAGGAACCATCAATTATCAGGCCTATCAACACATTCTTGACCAGAATCTCTTGCTGTCAGTCCGGGAGTTGAAGCAGGGATGAAAATGGATTATGCAACAAGACAATAACCCAAAGCATCTCAGCAAAACTACCAAGAAATGGCTTAAGTAAAAGAAGATTTACATGCTGGATTGGCCCTGTTCAAACTTCAATCCCATAAAAATGCTGTGGCAAGATCTGAAGTGGGTGGTACATGCCAGATGTTCCTCTAACCTCTCTCAACTGATGGAGTTCTGCAAGGAGGAGAGGGCAAAAATCCCCAGTGAGACACTCGTTTCAACCAAAGTCGTTAAGTTTAAATAATGGCTGCAAAAGGAGGTGCCACAAGATACTTTTGCACTTAGCAGATTTATGGTGTTTGGAGAGAGAAATTACTTTTGTTGAGTAAAATATATATATATATATATATATATATATATATATATATATATATATATATATATATATATATATATATATATATATATAGCAATGGGTTGGGTGTTTCACAAACTTTCATATATACCGGTACACATAATCTAGAACTTCTGCTTTCTTGTATGATTAATTGTACTATTAAGGTTCTATTAATCTTTTAGAACTCCTAAAGGTTCTTGAATAGCTCCCCCCAAAGAAGGCAGGCGTCATGCTCACTCCCAAATAGGACATGACAGGGACTGTGTAGTGTATGTGTATACTGTGCATAAAGTAACTTGAAACCAGGTTTGTTACAGTGAATTTTAATTTTACATCACACACACACACACACAAATATATATATATATATATATATATATATATATATATATATATATATATATATATATATATATATATATATATATATATAAACATTGGTCTGCTTATTGTATTCCACTGTTTCCACTGCTTCCTGTTTCTTCTGTTAAATGAGCAATGGAATCCTTCACAATCCTGTTTTCTGACATCTGAACAGTAAACAAACTACTTCAAACCTGACCTGAAGTCATACAAAGAACACCTGTTCCACTCGGAGCACAAATAACACTGACTGGATTTGACATCCTTGACCGCATGCTCTACATCTATCAGAGCTGGATCGTGCTGTTCTTGCTAGCCTAAATTAGCTCTGGCCTAGTTACTGGGCTACCTTTTGAGTGACTGTTCATGCATGTGGCACTGCTAGCAACACACATTAGTTAGCTCAGTCTGTGGCATCTGCCTGTTTGGAGGTCTTCCGTAGGTTCGTCCAAGTGTGCCATGCATTGTTATTTTGTAGCCACTGGAATTATATAATTTTATATAGAATCCACGACTGGGAATTGTGTCCAGTTCAGATGAGTCAAGGCAAGCTTGTGGTGGCTCTCAAGTGGATTGGGGATGACGTCAAAAGTACTTGTGCCAGACTACGCATACACACACACACACACACACACACACACACACACACACACACACACACACACACAGTCAGAAACATGCACCGCACATGTGAACAGCTGAAGTTCTTCTCCCTTGATTCCTGTCTCCCTCCTCTTTCTCTCTCATACATACACGCCCCTCCGAGGGGAGCCGGCTCTCAGAGCCGCACAAGTCTCCTTCACCAAGAGATAACTAATATATGCGGCTGAGAAAGATATAGCTCTTAGGCTGGAAAAGGCTGTAGGTCTTTTCAGATCTTTTCTGTCACGCTCTTTAAGTAGGCCACTGACGAAAAAAGGCATCAGTTCAGCAGCCGGGGCGTCAGAATGACTTGGGGAGCACTCAAGAAGATCCGCTTTGTACGGGGGGCGTGACAACAGCAGCTGAACCACTCCAACGCTCTTGACCCTCATCTATCAAGGCCTACGTGCGTGCTCCTGGTGTCTTTGATTTATTTGAAGACCTCCAGGTTCTTAAGGTCCCCACCCATTAGCCTCCGGGAGCCAAATCACAAGTGACACTTGTAATCAATCGGTAATGAGGAGCCGATCCGTGGGGGGGGGGGGGTCTTGCGTCGGGAGTAATGTGACATGACAAATGTCACACATTCCAGGGGCCTTTGTTTGTTTACCGAATTAGAATTCTAAACAAACAGGCACAGATGAAGACAGACACAAGCAAATATAAGCAAACATGCATTATTGCATAAGCTCAAGAAGGATCAGCCAGAGGACATTAGCCACACAGCCATTAAAAAAAAGGGGGGGGTTATCATGACGCAGATTTAAACAAAATGCACCAAAATGTCACTGTTTTCACGCCCAAAACACAGGATGTCACATTCATCTTAATTTCTCTTTGTTCTCTCAACCTCTTTGTCCTTCACCAAAAACAAACACCATCTTACCTGTCACAATCTCTCCATTGTGAGAGCCATTTTTCTCTCTTTCCATAATCCATCCATCCTTCCACACCTCCCTTTTGTCCCTTACTCTTCTTCATTCCATCACTTCCATCTTCCTTTTCTGTCTGTTCTCTCTGGCTTCCACCCCTTTCTGCCACCCTCTGTATCTCTCTGTCTCTGTCCATCTCTCTTTCTCTCTCCCTCTCTCCCCCTGCAGGTGAGATGGAGGAGCTGGAGGCTCTGTGGTTGACGGGGATCTGTCACAACGAGAAGAACGAGGTGATGAGCAGTCAGCTGGACGTCGACAACATGGCCGGCGTCTTCTACATGCTGGGGGCAGCCATGGCGCTGTCGCTCATCACCTTCATAGCCGAGCACCTGTTCTACTGGCAGCTGCGCTTCTGTTTCATGGGCGTGTGCTCGGGCAAGCCTGGCGTCACCTTCTCCATCAGCAGGGTGAGCGCCTCCATACGGCTTTCACCACCTGCAGCTTCATGCAGGGTGTGGGCTGTTTCAAAGCCCGTCCCATCCCAACCCGCTGGGTACAGTCCTGAATAGCTAGCTTGTGTGTAATCGGGTTCCAGAGGCTCCCGCAAAGCCCCACTCTAGAATCCTGAATCATCTAGAATGAATGAATGAATGACTGAATTATTATCATTGAGCATTGTACATCTACACTTGCACAACAGAATTCTAAATGCAGTCCCCTCAGTGCAAAAAAAATGAATAAGCAGGTAAATAAAGCAGCTAAAAAAAATGTATTGCACATTGGCCCATTGAATAAACAGATGTTGCACTTACCCCATTGAAAAAGAAAATGGATTTTGTGGCATGTTTGTATACAGTGTCTCAGTCTTTGTCCTTATTTTATGCTGTATGTAACATCTGCCAAAGGGCAGCAGTTCAAACGTCCAGTGTCCTTGGTGTGTCTCTGTCTCTCATGATTCTGTCTGTGCTCCTGAGACAGTGGTTACTGTAAAGTTCCTCCAGGGAGGGGAGGGGGTGACCGATGGTCTTCTGGGCAGTATTGATGACCCTCTGTATGGTCTTTCTGTGTGCTTTTGGAAAACCACGCAGAGATGCAATAAGTCAGCATACTCCACAGAGCCACAGTAAAATACAGTCAGCACTTTAAGCTTCAGCACGTTAGGCTTCCTGAGGATCCTCAAGAAGTGGAGACGCTGGTGGGGTTTCTTCACAACTGCAGAGGTGTTGGAGCTCCACTGGAGGTCTGCATCCATATGTACTTTCAGGAACCCAAAGCAGAGCACACCCTCTACACACTCCCCCTTAATATGGATTGGTTGTGGATCGAAGTTCCTCCAGAAAATCTACAATCATTTATTTGGTCTTGGAGGTTAAGTTGTTGTCTGCACACCAACCCACCAGTCTCTGGATCTCCTCCCTGTATGCTGTTTCGACGCCGTCAAATATTAGCCCAACCATGGTGGTGTCATCCGCAAATTTGATTATGACATTGTCTGGGTGGCTAATGACATGGTCGTACGTGTACAGGGTGTAGAGCAGTGGGCTCAACACACAGCCCTGTGGATATTGTATGTTAAGACTGTGGGCTGTGGAGAGATGTGCACCAACTCTACAGTAACTCTCTGAACGGTTCATCATCTTAGAATAGGTAGAATGATTGTCACATTTATTTTTAGTTGTGTAACAAATGTGTTCAAATACTGAAGATCGCAGGAGCAGAGCACTGACAAAAGGTCAGGAGTCAGAAAATTAAACAATGAATGAGGAAAAATCAGACAAAGGAACAGGCAATAAAAAAGAAGAGGCAGACTCTAGAGGGGCGAATAACAGAGTAGGGAATGAGATAGAAGAGATGTAAGAATATGTCAGTACCAGACCAATCAGATGAAGGGGTCAAGAGATGAATAAGAGAAAAGACTGAAGCTGGCAAGGATGACCTGGGTGACAGGAGGCACAGGAGATAAGACATACATGGAGGAAGCTCTCAGAAGAATGGGTAGGCATGGCGAGGAACAGAGAAAAAGACAAGAAACCATTTGTCTAAGAAACAGGCAAGAAACCGTTTCTGGCGTGATCTCTCAGCAGGGCTGTGCACCCCCAACAGGAGAGCTACCTTTTAACATTTTTGAGAGGGGATTCTATTAGCGTCCATAATGTTTCTAATGTCACTAACGCTCCTAATCGTGATTGTTGATATGTATGTACTAATTCATTGTGACCTTTTTATATTTTCAGATCATTTGAGCAGACAACCACTTTGAAAATTAGACATCAAAATTCCTGCCTTTTTATTATTTGATTGTTATTGATAAAGTGTAGTTAGTCATCAATTATCTTGATCATTCTGAAGAGGTATAGATAATGTTGTACAATTACTTTGCTTGATGTCTCCTTGGTTTTAGAGAGACATATCAAAAATATAAATAAGAGATTGACTGTATTGTCCAGCCTCTCTGCAACACTATTATCATCCATTGCTTTAGCCTGTGTTCTGACTGTCATTTTCTTATTCTACATTTTTTCTTTCTCTTTCTCTTTGACTCCTCCATCTGTGACCATGCTGGGTTAGACTTTGATGTATGAAGCTTTAATGAACCCATCACTCAATTGTTTCGTCCCTTCATCATTAAAGTCTTATCAAGTCCCACTGTGTTTTTCAGGCATTAACCTCTACTCTTTGTTCGTTTCTTGATTTAAATTTGAACTCTACATTACACAAAACAGACGTAATTGGAGAACATTGTGTTCCAGTCAAATAAAATACAAAGCAATGTACTGAAATTCATTTTGGAGATGTACTGGTGAAGTTTACTGCAACATACCAAAACTGTGTAAGAACAATGTGCATACTTACGCCTACAGTATATGACAGGCTATCAGAAAGGGAATGGGACAAGGACATTGATACCTGGAAATTGTAGGTCTTTACTGTACCATAAATGCTTGTTGCATACTGAAATGTTTTTTTTTGTCTCATTTCCCTCCTCTCCACCCATCCCTCTCTTTGTTTTATCTAACAGGGCATCTACAGCTGCATCCACGGCGTTCAGATCGAGGAGAACAAGTCGGGCCTTAACTCCCCCTCGGCCACCATGAACATGAACAACACCCATTCCAACATCCTCCGTCTGCTGCGCACCGCCAAAAATATGACCTCCGTGCCTGGGGTCAACGGCTCCCCACACAGTGCCCTGGACTATGGCCACCGTGAATCGGCTGTCTATGACATTAGTGAACATAGACGCAGTCTGGTGAGCCATGCTGACTGCAAGCCCCCGCCACCATATTTGCCTGAAGACAATATGTTCAGCGACTACGTGAGTGATGTGGAGAGGACTTTTGGGAACTTGCACCTGAAGGACAGTAACCTGTACCAGGATCATTACCTGCACCACCACGGGGGCACGGGATCCGGACTGGCTCTGGGTATGTCGGGTCCCTTGCCTAACCGACCTCGTAGCTTAGGGAGTGCGAGTTCTTTGGAGGGGGGGATGTACGATTGCGACAGCTTAGGGGGAGGGGTAGCACCCATCTTCACCACCCAGCCCCGCCAGTCACTGACACACAGGAACAGGGAAAAGTTTGACCTGATTGCAGGCCACCCCACCCAGTCGAGCTTCAAGTCCGGCCTGCCCGATCTGTACGGGAAGTTCTCCTTCAAAGGTGGGGCGTCCAGTTCAGGGTTTATCGCGGGACATGACAGGTACTGCGGGGGAGGTGGGGCGGGCTCGGGAGGGGACGACGGGAATATCCGCTCAGATGTGTCGGATATCTCTACTCACACCGTGACCTATGGCAATCTCGAAGGCAATGCCAAGCGGCGGAAGCAGTACAGGGACAGCCTGAAAAAGAGGCCGGCATCCGCAAAGTCCCGACGCGAACATGATGAGATCGAGCTGGGCTTCCGGAGGCGCACCCACCACACCATCCACCACCACCATCACCACCACCCAGTCACACAGGGACATCGTTCAGCCACACCGCCCGTGGAACGCAAGAGTCAAAGAGGGGCCAACTGCTCCTCGTACATGTTCCGTGACAAAGAGAATTTAAGGGACTTCTACGTGGACCAGTTCCGATCCAAGGAAGGGGCGTCACCATGGGATTTAAGTGATGCACCAGGAATGGGCGGCGGAGGGGGTCTGGGTGGGGGCGGATGTGGAGCCGTAGTCGGCAGTGGTGGTGTCGGGGGGAGCGTGCACTAGTTTGGTCCCCGTGGACGATTTCTTGAAAGGTAAATCTAAGAAGACAGAGTGTAAGGGTGGAATGGGAGGAGGAGGATCTCCTGGGCAGCAGGGCCATGCATGCTGGGAAAAGAACATTGGAGGGGTGGGTGGATTGGCCGGCGGGGATTGGGAGTGCCGTAACTGCCACAGCGGAGGGGTTGGAGGCGGAGGAGGCAAGCCTGTTTGCATGCACGGGGGAGGAGTGGGCACGGGCTACCCAGCAGCCGGGGGTGGTGGGGGATCCAGTGGGGGAGGTGGGGGGAGTGGACAAGTCTCCAGCCGCCCGAGTTCGGCCACCTGCAAACGATGTGATTCGTGCAAGAAGCCGGGCAACTTGTACGACATCAGTGAGGACAACCATCTCCTCCTGGATCAGATAGGGAGCAAGTTCTCTGTGGAGGGAGGAAAGGGGGGCAGCAGTGGCGGAGGGGCCCAAACCCAGGTGCAAAGGCGCAAGTTCGGCCCGGGGGGCAGGGTCTTGCGCAGGCAGCATTCTTATGACACATTCGTAGACCTGCAGAAAGAAGGGGCAGGCAGGATGGGAGGCTCAGGGTTCGGAGGCGGTGGGGGTGCCTCCATGCTGCCTCCACCCCGGAGCGTGAGCCTGAAAGACAAAGATCGCTACATGGAAGGTGCAAGCCCATATGCACAGATGTTCGAGCAGTATGCGGGAGGGGAGACGTCGTTTTTTGCAGCTGGGGACCGAGAGAAGGGCGGGGGCTCGTCGTTTAGCTTGTTCCGTGGGGGTGAAGGTGGGTTACATCGTCGCTCGGTAGGCGAGAGAGACATGAGGGACAGGGATAGAGGCATGATGGGAGGAGGAGGTATGGGCGGTACCCGACGGGTCGGGACTTACTCCTTGTCTAAATCTCTCTACCCAGATAAGGTGAACCAGAACCCATTCATCCCAACCTTCGGCGATGACCAGTGCCTATTACATGGCGCCAAATCGTACTACGTCAAAAAGCAGCAGACACAACCCCAGCAGCAACAGACGCAACAGCAGCAACAGCTCCTCAACAACAACCGGGGTGACTTCCGAGGCTCCATGGGGGTGACTTCCTATTTACCGGCCTCTGCCTCTGCTGGGGTCATGTCCAACGTGGGACCCCGGTTCCCCAAGGAGCTGTGCTTGGGCGGGCCCCTTGGCAACCATCACGGAGGGGGGGCAGGCAACAACAAGCTGCTTTCAGCAAGGGACGGGTTAGGGATGGGGCAAGGACAGAGACCGTTCAACGGCTCGAGTAACGGACACGTATACGAGAAGCTCTCCAGCATCGAGTCTGATGTCTGAGGATCAATCACGAGTCAGAGAGAGAGAGAGACAGAGACAGAGAGACAGACAAAGAGAAAAGGGGAGTGAAGCAGAAGGAGAAATGGAAAGTCAAATGAAGGAGACAGCAGACACTGACAGCGATAAGGGAATAAACCAACAGACAGTGTCTACCAACTTTATACTTAACATTTGCAGAAAGGAAGAAGAATGTGAACAAGAGGAAATGACCTGTGCTTTAGGCAGATGGAGAGCTTTTGGGGCCAAGCTTGTAAATAGAGATAAGGGACCTGCTCTCAGATGAGAATAGAAGGTTAAAGACCTATACGTATCCCTCTCTTTTATCCTCTCGTCTTTTTCTCACCCTGTCCATTTTTTCTGCTCCTTACGCCAAAACGAAACGTTTGATCCAGCTTAGGTACGGAGACATAGTACAATCATGAACGGAGATCAGTTTACGGTTCTCTTGAGGAAAAATAACAGGGTAAAACTTACAATAACTGTATTGATAATGTTGTTAACAATAATATTAGATATAATTACAATGTTTATGATGTTCAGTTTGGGCTTGATTTCTGGATGTTATATGCTGTTATATATTTGTACTCTAGTTAAAATTCTTTGTTAGCACACCACTTTGCAGCTTCTTATTTGATCATTGGATCTTATTTGAACTTATTTGTCAATTGTGCTTGCATTGTCTTGCGTCATTGTGCCATTCTGCCCTGATGTGAAACTCCAGGACCATGCAGAATGCCAGAGACAATGCCAAGCTAGAAGAAATGTAGTCAAACTTGGTTTCCTTTAAAGTTCTTTACTATGAATTATTCATGTTCATTTTACTTCTGATATGGAGTGCTGTAAAATGTACGTGTAAGGCATGATTTGCAAAGTACTTCAGCTGTACTTGAGATATTATTGTGAAGGACATTTATTATGATCTCTTCTTATGTTTTTACAATTTTTATAACATTATTATCAATAGAACATTGGTTTAATATACTGCACATTATGTGCCTTATCAGAAGTCCCAGAAAACTAATTATACAGGTCATATTGCCATGGTAACTTTCTGTTCACTGCACACAGATTGGTCAGTGGATGATTCATCTATTATTCTGGAATTATCCTCATTATGATGTAATCACCTGACATGGAATATTCAGTG
Source organism: Brachyhypopomus gauderio (assembly GCF_052324685.1). NCBI lineage: Eukaryota > Metazoa > Chordata > Actinopteri > Gymnotiformes > Hypopomidae > Brachyhypopomus > Brachyhypopomus gauderio. The sequence continues at coordinate 14,825,374 of NC_135230.1, read as the reverse complement.
TATAGCAAATTCTAGACACAAACCTGAGTGGATTCATTAGTATCAGAGCCTAGTTTCTTAAGCAACTAATGAAATGAAGTGAAAACCAGGAAAATATATGCATAAGGGGTTATAGATCAATGCACAGCACATTTTGTCTCGTACAGAGATTCGCTTCAGGGTGTTTATTTTAAAAGCCTGAATATGAAAAACCAGTTAATCCTCTCATTTATGCTCCCATCCCTTGAGCACGTTAGAAGCCTAAATCGTGCAAATTAAAACCAGTATCATGGTTTTGTTACCCCTACAGTGTGCTCCTTATTATTAGTATTATTATTATTATTTTAGATTATTTTATTTATTCATTCATTTTTACAGTTTTACCTTTGGGAAGCACTTGGCCTACACTGAGTTTGTTGTTATGGGATATTATGAAAGAGCTCTTTGTCTCAGCATCTCCTTGTTGTGTTTTTTAATGTAAATATTCATTTTTTCCACACTGTACAGTGCGCAGACAGCACGGATGTAAATTTTGAAAATTATCTAGATAAACATGATTACAGACTGACTAACTAATCTAACCTAAATTAGAAAATTACAGTTCAGTTGTCAGCTTTGTCTTTATTGGTTTATTATCATTACAATTTTCGCAGATGGTAATCTGACTAGCTCTTGTAGGGACATACATATCTTAGGTTGAGAATCACCCTCCTTGTTTAGATGATGACTGGTTGATTTTGCCCCCACTACAATTTCTTACCCTGGTTGTGTGTTATCATATTTGATTGGCATGTGTTTTTTTTTTTTTTATCCTAATTAAACATGTTTCAGTGGAAACTGTGCTTAGTCATTAACAGTTGAACAAAGTATTTATTATGTATGTTCATGAGGCCTACCAGTCAAACAGTGTAAGCTAAAACACAAGTTCTTGACCACTCCAAGTTTGTTACAGTTTACACTTTATAATCACTATTTTAATATGTAATCAAGATATTTTGTCTGGTATTATTGGAAAATGGGCACAATTCACAAAAAAGCTCATTTTGTATTTAGCCAGTTATTTAAAACAGATCCGTCAATTAGCTCTTAGTTCCATAATGAGCGTGTGCATTTTTAGTGATATTAATTCTTTTATGAGACATATTTACTTTTGGTTATTATTTTCAAAGCCACCAGTAAACACAAGCCCTAGAAGTAAAGTTCTTCTTCCATGTGTCAGTAGATCTCAATTTGTTGATTGTGTGATATATATTTTCTTTATTCAAATTTTGTAAACATACTATCAGCCAAACAGATCTCCAACTTAAGCACAATGTTTATACTATTTGATTTATAACTGAAGTGTATATTACTATTGGTTTTGTGAACTTAAAAAAAAACACATTTATTGTTACATTTGTTAATTTCTTTGCTAAGTCTGTGTGAGAGTTTGTGAAATTGTGAGTGTATTGTGAGAGACATGCATGCACCTTTCTTTCTATTTTGACATGTTTTACATTTCTGCTTTTAGATGACATAGAATTCAAAGACCATGTCTGGTGTTTTTTCATGTGCAGAAAAAGTGTCTCTTTCTTTTGCTTAACTTGTACCAGTCAGTGCCATACAGCGTTGATCAGTTGTACATTCATCAGTCAGTGAGACATGCTAGTGGAAATGCAAGCAGGGAAAGACGTGATTTATCATTTTGGAATATGGATACTGAGAAGTAGATATAGGTTTGCATTCTCAGAAAGCACTGTCAAATCCTTGGCCTAAAGTTCTACTTCATGTCATAGAACAAACCCAGGTTGTGAGGTCTTGAATTAGGACGTCGTTATTTTCATTCTTGTGTTCTTACAGGGCTAATTTTGTCAATTAAAGCATCTGAAATCCTAATCTAAGCATCCTAATCTCTCATAGTTGTGTTAAAAAACCCTTAAGGTTTATTTTATTTGCCTTTTTTTTTTTGTGGGGGACCCACTCTTCCCTCAGTCACGGCAGTCTACTCTTCAGTGCCATTCTGCAGCTTGGTGTATTTACGAAAATGTGTTTATGAAATGTGGTGACAGACTTGGACCACTATGTTCAGCATCAGGCGTTGTAATTCGAATGCGGAAATTTCGCCCATAGCTCTTTGATAGCACAGGGCAGGTGTGTGTGTGTGTGTGTGTGTGTGTGTGTATGTGTGTGTGTGTGTGTGTGAGAGAGAGAGAGAGAGAGCACTTGAGCAAGTGTGTCTATCTCTGTGTCTGTGCTAGGAAGGGGGTTGGCTTTGCTTTTCAGAAAAAAAAACCCTTTCTTCCTTTAACACTCGGTTTCAACTCGTACCTTTTCAGCAGAGACACCATGATAGCAGCCTAGCATCATTTGCTAAATGTAGGTAGAGTGCAACAGAGAGAGAGAAATGGTAGCCTACATATTACTTTTGCTGTCTGTGATCGTTCTCACTAATGTATAAGGTCCGTGGGATTTGGTCTTGTATGACAGAGTGCACCATCAGTCTTTGTAGGCTAGACGTTTTGCCCTGTTTTGCCAGTCATGTCCACTCTCTGGTACTGTACGTCACAAGATATTGTACATGTGCCTGGACTCATGCTTGATTACCTCTGCCTGTGTGTGTGTGTGTGTGTGTGTGTGTGTGTGTGTGTGTGTGTGTGTGTGTGTGCGCACGCATGCAGGTGTGTGTGTACACATGCACGTCCATTTGATATGTGTGCAAGACACAGAGCACAGTGCAATGGCTGTCTACTGTAATGTCTGAATTTTGCTGTACATAAATAACACCCCTTTTCCATAATTTTTAATATATAGACAAAATTACTCTAATATGGAAATATGGGAAACTCTTTTGTTAGGAAGCTTTTGTAGGTTAATGTCACCAAGGACAGAATTGTAATAATTATACTCTATTGGAATTAAAGGAACCAATTTTAAGAGAAAAAAGTTCACATTTGTTGTCTTTAATATCAAATTGATATTTATAATTCTCTCTTTTCCTTCCTCGGTTTTCAACACATATTTTAAATGTTACACAAAGATTACAAATGTACAGATTGTGTAAATATGACCAAATGTTTCTCTTATTCCATTTTTGTATAGGGACAGATTACCTGTGTTAAGATTACGATGATAATTTAACAAGAAATTTCACAATACTTAAGATATTGAGAATACAGACACAGTATGTGTGAACATAAGTGCTAAGATATATTCTTCTGTCTCTTTGTACAAAACAGTGTTGACAATAAATAAAAGGGAGAAATCTCACATTACATTGTTTTGGTCATTTCTGCGTTGTAGCTAACAGGCGACGTCTGTCCACATTTATCTGCTTTTTGGGTTTGTCCTGAATGCGTCAGTGTTTCTAGCGGCAGTTCAGTCACTTTGTACCCACAACAATCTCCCTTTTCGTTCCCTGCTGGGGTGTCCTTGACGCGCCAATGAGCGCTAAGGCGGAGAAGGCCAGCGCGCAGTAACAGATGTTTGTCCACAGGTGATGGGGCAGAGAGTGGGCCGCTCTTGTATTAATGCGCACAACTCTCAGTTTCATCTGTATGTCAGTTTTCATCTGTATGACTGTATGGTTTCATCGCGCGCGCCGAGAGCGGCGTCAGGGACGGCTGCTACGGTTGCCATGGATACGGCTAGTTCACGATTGCACGGAGCACCACTAGCAAGCCTTCTTCTTTGTTTGTTTTGCCGGTGGACTACCTGTCAAATCAAAATTTCTTCTGTAAAATTGTGCATAACCGACACAAGGAAGTGGGTCGTAGTTGATATAAACGTCTATAAAATATTTACTGAATGTGTGGCTTAAAAAATAGGTGCATTTATTTTTCCTTGATGATATTCTCTCCCCATTGACCCCCAACAACCCCCCCCCCCCGCCCCTCACCATCAACACGCACACAATCTACACACAATCTACACACAATCTACACACAATCTGCACACACCCAAACTCCACCAGTCCTGGAATACATTGCAACACATGTAACTACTTCTTGACAATTAACCGTTACCTAGCAACTGGCTCTTTAGAGAGAGAGAGAGAGAGAGAGAGAGAGAGAGAGAGAGAGAGAGAGAGAGAGAGAGAGAGAGAGAGAGAGGGAGAAGAGAGAGAGAGAGAGAGAGAGAGAGAGAGAGAGAGAGAGAGAGAGAGAGAGAGAGAGAGAGAGAGAAGATTCGCTATGCGTTCCCGCCATGTCCTGGTGGATTGGATGCTACAATGAATCAACACACAATGCAGAAAGGGAAAGTGCAGCATGAGCTCAACACCCACACTCAGCCGAGGAGAAAGAAAGAGAGAGAGAGTGAGTGAGAGAGAGAGAGAGAGAGAGAGAGAGAGAGATCAGATATGCAGAGAGATAGAGAGAAGGAGCAAAGAAGAAAGAATGGACAGAGAGACCGAGGGATGGGCAGGGGAGGAAGGCATCCGTGCAGAGTGGTGACGGAGGAGATCGGGTCGGCCCCGGAGAGGAGCGTCTTCATTGGCTGTAGGGGGTCGGAGAACCGCGATCATCTCCAAAGCGGGAGGGAACGGGCGCTTGTTGCCTAAGAGACAGAGCATCGCGTTTTCGTGCTAAGTTTTAATGAGGACACAGTTCATACAGAACACCCCCAACAACCCCCCCCCCCCAACACACACACACACACACACACACACACAGAGACACGTCTACAGTAAAAAGTAAACCACAAAGCAATGCCCACGTCTACACAACAGACGCCACACAGATGTCTGTCGCTGTCGCAGGTGTAAAGAAGAGATTGTACTTTTTCCATAATCGAAGAGCTAGACGTGCAGATTTCTGTGTGTCCACAAATTCTCCCGATGGACATCGGCAATGATCTAAGTACCCGTGTGCTGTATCTCGGTGAAAAAAAAACATTACAACTTTAATAACTCTTATTTTAACTGGAACCTGCAACTCTGTCCTTATAGATTACACATATCTATGGAAACCTATTTCTTTTATTATGACTTACTATTTTGCAATAAAGAGATACTACTTAGTAAAAAATATCTATACACTAAATAATGATTCATGACTTAGTATCTCATTATTACGAGATAGTAAGTAACAACAACGAGATACTAACTCGTGCTTAAGAAAAAGTAAGTCATAATAATAAGATACAACAAAGTAAGTCATCATTATGAGATGCTAAGTCATATTTATGAGATACTGTAAGGACGTTTTTCTTCAAGCGGTGGAATGGGCTTCCATACATATGTGCTTGAATTGTAGAGGAAAAATCCAGACTTTTCAGATTTAAAGATTACAGGTTACATCAAGAACTTGTCAAAACCTCTAATCTGAATGTCAAAACCCCCCATTTGTAGTGACTTATATTGTATCAGTAATTAATTTCACAAAATTAATTCTTAAATCAAATGCAATGAGCTTTGCGTGGGCGTCTAATTCAAAATAGAGGCCACAGCAACCCAAAGTGTCACAAGCCTGACCCCTTGTGGCTGATATAACACAGTGCGCCTTTCAATTGTATTGCTTTGGTATTTCTCAACAGCGTTCGCAGGCATCGCAGTAACCATTTTTACTGGATGGCAGTGTAATGTTTATAAACCGTAGCACACACATTGTGGATGAGTTTGTGCCTGTTTACCAAATTTGCATTCACTAAAAGTGATTCCGTTTTACTGTAACTATATCACACCTCCTGAAATTGCTGCAAAGTTTACAGCAAGGCATTATTTTTGCTTAATTACATCTGTGTACAAATTTTTTTTTTTCAGGGATTACTTGAAATGATAACCAGAAATGACTCACCACACAGGGGAAACCTGGTAAGCCAAAGGGTTTATTTAAGGGTTAATTTAACTCTGTCGGTCATGCATTAGCTTGCTTTGTCTAGAAGAGCTAAGTAAGCTTTTCCTACAAAGACAATTCTTGTGTGTTTTAAATGTATTTTAATTCATGGGAACATGGTTGAAAAGTTAAATTAGCAAAGACACTGTTGGTTTTCCCTCTTCTTTCCTCCCTTCTAGACAAAGTCTTCTACCCATCAGGAGTTAGTCATGGCCACGTGAGCGCAACTCAGCGAACACTGATTAGACCTGGGAGATCTGAGCTACTGCAGGCTACAGAGGGAGAACATTGCATTGTGTTTATGTGCCATATATGATTCCTTTTGTGTGATATGGTAGTGACAGTTAACTTTCAACATAATGCAGTTTTTTTTAAAGAAAACCTCAAAGAACATATGCTTAATACATTTGTACTATGTTTAAAAACATTTGAAAAGTGGGATTTTAACATTTGTTTCATATCTTCTCATCTTCTCTCTCTTCCCCTCTCTGCTTCCCTTTCTCCTTCATTCCCACGATGACCCTCCCTTTTTCGTCCTTGTGCGTCCTCATTTTCCTGCTCTGTACTGACCGACCTACGGGACGCAGGACTCGAACCCGGTATCGCCGTGGATACTTCGCCAGGCTCGTCCCTGCCCCTCTCGCGCTCTGCGGGACGAGTTCTTTGCCCTTCCCCCCCTGCTGCCCCGCCTTGTGGTAACCATGGCGATGGAGGAAAGGTTCCAAGGTTGCTAGGCGATTATTGAGGTCCGTGATGCGCCTCTGTAAGTGGGAGACTTCTCTGAAGAGATCGTTGAGGGACTCGGAGAGAGGACGGACCCTGTGAAGCAAGGGAAGAAAGTTCTAGAAAGAAACATTGTATATATTGAAGATAGATTGGTACAAAGAGTGTAAGAAAGTGTGTGTGCCTGTACAAAAGAGAAAAAGGCATGTGTGTGTGAATAGGGGCATATGACTATGTATATGTAGAATGCATGCTATAATGCATGTGTGTGTGTGTGTGTGTGTGTGTGTGTGTGTGTGTGTGTGCGTCAGCCTTCAAGTCCTGGAATGTTTTCAGCTCACAGAAAAATCAATACAATGAAACAAACTAAAAATATGATTTCATATCAACCTCTAGAGCCTCGCTATCCAGCCTTAAATAACACGGTCAATACGTGCAAAGACACAGCAACAGACTTGATGTACATTCTAGAGAGCAGCTGCAAAGATTTTGCTATTGTTCCTATGCCTATTTCATGAAGCAGTCTCAACAATCTGTGAAAAAATGTAATATTTGCTTAATATAAGTCTTTTCAGGATATTAAGATGAAGATACTGTTTAATTTGACCTGTTATCTCTTGGTCATCTGATTGTCTTATTTTTTCTTATAGCTTTCATTCATGAGGCTTCTAAACAGTTTTCAGGGGATATGACACATGAACTCTGATTGGTCATGACATTTCCCCAATCCCTGATTGCCTTTTTAGCTAGCATGCCCATGGGTGTGGTCTGGGGCCCAGAGCCATACCTGGGGTGCCTGTGGGCGTGGTCTGGGGCCCAGAGTCATACCTGGAGTAGTCGGGCAGCAGGGAGCTCGGCTGCGAGTGCAGTAGGGCCTTGACCTCGTTAAAGATGCGTTTCCCCCACGCGTCCAGGACCCGGGTCACGCTCCGAACATTAGCCACGTTCACGTTCTCCGCTGCCATGACAACAAGGAACAGTCAAGTTGGGGCACTAACGAGCCGAAGGAGACGGCACGCAATCTCAAGCCAAAAATGTCAAGGAAATAATGAGTTCATTAAGCTGGTGCCTTCTCTCATGCATCTGTTGCTTTTGCAGTTGTTAAGACTGAACATCTAAAGGGAAACCTGGACATAGAGTTGACCTTTGACACCAAACAGCAGGCTATCAGGTTTACTGGAGGCCTGCTGAGAACCAATCATGTGACGTCCAGAACCTCATTGCATGAAGGCTTTGCCATAGTTGTAGGTATTGGTTTTAAATCTAATACATCTAATACAATCTAAATCTAATTTAGATTGTGTTTTAGAGCCTAATACTGTATATAAAACAATCTAATACAATCCAATACAGTCTAACAGTGTCTAACAGTGTTACAGTCTCATACAGTCTAATATTTGGGTTATTTGCAACCAAAACTATCAGTGACAGAAGTTTATAGGATTACTTGCCGAGACGCACCGCGACGAGACGACAAACGGCAAACGTTTTTTTCGCCTTACGCGTTTTAAATGGTATGCCATGTTGGTTGTTGTCGTGCGAAATAAAAGACGTTGACGACATAACTTGCACTTTACTTTATTTGATTCATCTTTATCTTTTTCAAAATACTTTTGAAGTTTTTTTAGTAGACGCTGATCCTGTAGCGTGTTCAGCTCCGCTCGTTTGGATTGTGCAACTGCAGGGTGTGATGTATTAATGTGTAGTAAGGAAGATGCCTATTGTTAATGCGCACACATCATTTTTAAATATTTATTACCAGAAATTAGAATGATTTTATTTGACAAAAGGCTATATATAACGAAAACAAAGACATTTAATGTAACAACTAATGCTTAGCAGCGTCCTTGGGCACCCCCATGCAGTTAGAATGGTACATTCGACTATGACATTCATAGTCGACTAGGGGGTATAGTCGACTATAGTCGAATCAGCGACTATTGCAGGTCACCCCTAGTTTAGATCTCCCAGAAGTGTTGAATATCTGGATAAATGGTTCCAAACTAAGATTTTGAGTATAATTAGGGTTCACACACATAGTGTGGGAAACCTATTGTAATTGCTAGAATGTTTAGGGTTCACAAACGTAGTGGCCCAGAAACATAAAACTTGGCAGCAAGGTGCAGCAGAGGTACAATGAGAGAAATGTAGACAGGGACCCACATTGGCCTGATGGTAGAGCTATAGCACACCATTTTGTGTTTTGGTCCATATCTCCCACACCGTAGGGTCTAGAAACAAAATTCCACTTCTGATGGATTCCTTGGCTCAAGAACCATTAAGCTCCACCCACTTAGATTTTTTGCTAATTTGCATATCAGCAGCTATATCTCAGCAATTCTTTGACCAATCTTCATGAAACTTGATAAGCTGATAAGGCTCATGGGTTTGAGGTCACAGGTCAAAAGCTGGCCACAATTCTCCAGTAGGGGACGCTATAACATGGAAAAAACTGTCTTTCATCAACCATTGGTCACATCAAGCCAAAACTTTACATGCAGCATCATGTCTATAAAGTTCTATAAAGTCAAGTTCTATAAAGGCTCACAATGATGATGTCATCACTCAAAAAACAATTGGTTTTGGTGATTTGACAGACTTAACATTGGCCAATCGACATGAAACCTGACAACTATGCATACCTCAGGACTCTGTGTTATCACTGTGCGTTTTCGAAACATTTGGCCACTAGGTGGCGCTATTTGTGAAAATCATGCATAACTCCTCCAAATTTTTGTTTAGGAACATGCAACTTGATTCTTTTGATTCCGTGCAGTACATCTGACAACTTTGCCATTACAAGTCCTATTTAAAAATGCATACGTTTGTCACTTTCATTGATTGTTTGAAAATAGCACATTTCGAACTAGTCCTAGAAATTTGATCCAATCATGGCAATATAGGTATGGTCATAATATATAGACTCTGTAGGGTAATAATTTTGGAAAAATAATTTGGATTTTTATATTTTCAGGTTGGTCCATTTTCCAATTATATCATTGTGGCCATGCCATATATGACCTATATTGCTATAACTCATAAACCATGTAAGTAATCAATTCCCAATTTGACAGCATTTTATAGACTGAGGCCCTTGTGAAGTATGCCAAGCTTGGTTCAAATTGGATTGTCGGGGGCGCTATAGTGCCCAAAATCATAAGAAATCATAAAAACTCATGCTGCAAAGCTGTTATGCAGAATAGACAAGTAATGGGGCTTTTATGATTCAGATCAATGAGGTAAATAACTTTCAAATTACATCTCATAACAAAAAGTGCACTGCCTGACCAGAAATGAACCTTTTATTTCACTAAAATATCTTTTTGTAACTGTAATATCTGTATGGTAGTACTTGGACTCCATCTCCTGGGCAAGTACTGCAACTGACTGAAAAGTATCACTTACATGAAAGACCACACAAATACACACAAAGCAAATCTCAGCATGTGATTTAGTTCTATGATCTAAATCATTTTTCCAATACAAATTCATTTGATCCTTTTGGGCCTTTAGTGCCTCAATTGAATATTTCTTTGCATATTATGCATTTTTTCCACTGAAATAGCTTCTTTTCACCTAAATGAACCTTTTCAATCACTGAAATGTCTTATTTCATTACTGTAATATCAGTATGGTAGTACTTGTGCTCCATCTACTGGCCAAGTACTGGAACTGACTGAAAAGTATTGTTACATGAAAGACAACACAAAGTGCCTCAGTTGAATCATTTTTTGCACATTGATTTATTTAGGCATTTTTTCTGACTGAAACAGCTTCTTTTCACTTTTAGGTCTAAAGGACCTTCTGGGCTTCTTTTTGCCTATTGAGCCCAAAATGCCTATTCGTGTGTGAACCCACCAATCACCGCTTGCGACTATATTTATACTTAATTTTACCACATTGTAATGTGTTTCCCATTTTAAACCATACCCAAGATGAAGAAAGGCTATGTATTTTAAGCAGTTTGTGGTTTTATGCAGTGTGTCTCTCATGAGGAGAATGTGTTTATTCGGTCAGATGGCACATTAGATGACTGGGACTGACTTTGTTGGACAACAAAGTGTTCCTGTTCCTTCTATTGTAGAGTGACTGTGAGCATGTGAGCACGAGTGGGAGATTCTGGAGACGGGTCCACCACAGACAGTGAGTCGAACGCAGTCATTTGAGTTCCAATTCCCAGGTGTATTTAATCGTGGGTTCCAGCATACATGAGCAAATCACCAATATTTAGAACAAAAGAAAAGACTGTATAAAAAGAGAAAAAAACATATAAAAAGTACTTAAGTCTGCAAAAACTTACATGCAGCACTTCCTGAACTGAGACTGGCTATCAGCAGCCAGTAGGTCTAGCCCCTAAGTTATCTAGGCTAAACACAGGAACACAGACTCACGTCAAGACCAACCGACTTAACACTTTTCCTTCCGAAAGGAAGCCCTCCTAAACCGGTAGTCCCACCCCCAATTAAGCTGGGCAGCACCACTACTACTGGCCCTAACTAAAAACACAAACATGACATACACACTATACTGCAGTAACAAGAGATACAGACATGTCATATATTGTTTTAGTGCACTTATCTACTAAGAAAAATTTATTATTAGGGGTGTGACAATACACTCAGCTCACGAGACGAGACGAGACATAATATTGGGTTCACGAGACGAGACGAGATTTTAAGAACATTAAAATTACAAATTATTTGACTGGACAACAGACTTTTATTTCACTGAGTTACACATGCATTTTGAAATGATTTATTATTTATTATAACTCTTAACATGCATTATGTAAGCATGAACTTTTAATAAACTTCTTCTACAAATTGAAATTAAAATAAAATTTCATAAAATTTATGAAAAAAATAAAAATAAAAATAAATAAAATAAAAAAATGTTTGCCTTTTTTCAAGCTCAAACAATATTACAGTGAGTCCCTGCTTAATGACGGTGTTAGAGACTGAAAAGTCCATCGTAAAGCAGTTAAGTGCAACCCCAGATTTAAATACGCTTTGATCGTAAATACAGTATAGAAAAAAAACTATCAATGCTCTCGTGCGTACAGCGTGAGAAACAGCGATCGCGTTGCCGAGATGGGCTTATCGTACACAACACTCCACTGTGCTGCCACTGCTTCTCCGCGCACCACGCAAAATAAAATAAAAAGTCAGTCGTAACTCAGTTCCGTCGTTAACCAGACCCGTCGTTAAGCGGGGACTCACTGTATTATGTGCAAAACAAAAAGGTTTTCTCTGTCAATACAGAGTGCAAATAGTGCAAACAGAGCCTGACCAAGTATGTCACTGAATTTGCTGCAACTACACGGTCATGTTCATTTTTAAGAATATTAGCATCCCCACACTGCTCCCGATATCCTTTGCTGTCTCAACTTGCCAAAGCGCCTTTCTGTCCCTGCTACCTCTGTTCAAGTGAGATATGTTGATTTGAGTACTGAGCTGTGGTGGTGGTGTAAATGTCTCTGCATCCTGCTCGTATTAGTCGCGGTGTACGGAATTATTTTCATACAATGTTCATACAGTTCATACAGTGTCATGTTCATTTTTAAGAATATTAGCATCCCCACACTGCTCCCGATATCCTTTGCTGTCTCAACTTGCCAAAGCGCCTTTCTGTCCCTGCTACCTCTGTTCAAGTGAGATATGTTGATTTGAGTACTGAGCTGTGGTGGTGGTGTAAATGTCTCTGCATCCTGCTCGTATTAGTCGCGGTGTACGGAATTATTTTCATACAATGTTTGCATATGGTCCGCGTCTTATCAGACACTCTCTTGCCGTTTGTCATTTCCGCCGGGTACCCAAAATGCTGCCAAACAAACGATTTGAAAGTGGCAGGGGCATCTTCAATAGTAATCACAAATCTTGCGAGACAGATTTTTAACGCGACGAGAAATCTCGCGGAGTTACGTCACACCCCTATTAATGATATGTCCATCAATTTAATATGTCTCCACCCCTCAGGTATTTCAGAAACTGAGGGCCCTTCGGCTACTACAAGAGAAGGAGCAGGCTGGGCCGCCAGTCAGTGACGGAGCCAAAGTCAAAATCACAGCCAAAAGCCAAAATCACAGAGTAGGGAGATTGCTGAATTATACCAACGTTTAGCAGATAAGCCTGCCCCTGGAACTCTGATCAGCTTCACCCTAACAGGGCTGGGACTCAAATGCTTGTGGATAATCTAATGTATGGAATCACTCACATGTGGAATCTGCACCCAACCGCCAGCAGTAACGTCAGTAATGTCAGTCAAAGGAGCCCACCATCTCCTGTCAGAGAATCTGTCCACAGTCTCAGAGGTAAACTCCAGGAGATTGAAGAGGTTCTGCAACACTACAGTCTGCAGTCACCTACTTCTCCTGCACACTCAGTGATTTCTCAGGTCTCACACACTGGAACCCATGCTCCTAGTCAGTGCTACATTCCAGTTCTTTTAAATAGCCGGTGGCATGGCTCTCAGAATCGAAATAAAAATGTAGTCAGAAGAAAACATAAGGGCACAAAACATTGTGCAACAAACAAACAAAATTTGATCCCAATGAAATGCACAAGTGATGTAGGCGATGCTGATCAAACACACCAAGTCTTCAAAGTCTCCTTACTAAACGTCCGCTCACTCACAAACAAGTCTTTTGCAATAGCTAAATTAATTGAAGATTACTGTCTGGATTTTCTTTTTCTAACAGAGACTTGGCTTGATAGCAATGGAGCAATAGTGCTAAATGAGGCTTCGCCTCCCGACTTTAACTATTTTTATGTCTCCAGAGTAAATAAGAGAGGTGGTGGTGTTGCATGTTTTTACCATAAAGCATTCCGCTGTAAGCAGATCTCATTAGGGGAACATCCTACGTTTGAATATCTGGCAGTACAACTCAACAGTACTTATTCAGTTCTTTTGATTGTTATCTATCATCCTCCCAGACTACATGCATATTTTCTTGAAGATTTTGAAGAAATGCTTTCAAGGATCTTAATTGATTTTGATTATGTTTTAATTGCTGGGGATTTTAATATTCACATGGATATATCCACAAATCCAATCACTTCAGAATTCATGAGGATGCTTAACTCTTTCTTTTTTTTTTTTTTTTTTGGAATTCACATATTTACTCTGGAGAGAAAAGTGATTACACGCAGAAAAAGTCTTTAACATGACATTGTAGAATATTTGATACTGATAAGTCCAAGTTGAAGGCAGTGCTCTCTACTTTAAGAATGCTGCCATCTAAGAAACACACATTGGCAATTTAATTCTACATGGTCTAAGTTACACAGTTGTGAAAAAAGATTTTTTGTTGCGCTCACATATGACTCACACCACTTGGCCACATAGCAAACAATAAATATCAATAAACAAGTAGCTGTGCATGCAGCATTAACATGGAAAGCTCAAATAAACATTTCACAAAACAAAAACAGAATGAACTAATTGCATTCAGTTTTTCCACCAAATCACAGTTTGGAATGTGTGTGGATAGCAATGAAGGGTTCCTGATCTGTGTGGCTGATACTGAAGTGGGCCCGCCCACTGGTATCCACGACAACCTGCTTGCCAGTGCAATGTCCTTCTGTCTTCTGGCCGGAGATGATATCACAGTAAGTTCCGGAAGCAAGACCAGTGTTCAGAGTGGCATCTAAAGGACAATTATCGTTGTTGATGATAATGAAACCACGATCACCACGTCCAAATGCAATTTGGTCGGCTCCATTGTCCCACCAGTTGCATAAAGGCTGTCCATTGACGATCCTGCGGAAGGCGACCATATTCCTGATCTGGGGCCAGCGGTGTTCACAGACCCACCCATCTAAACAGCTGCCCTCCGGACTAATGGGAACAGGCTTTGTAGAGCCGTCAGGGTAACTAGGAGGCCCGACCCAATCGTTCTCATCTTTTCCATCAACGATGTGGCGATCCCAATGGTAGCTTGACATCACTCTGGTGACATAGGGATGCTTAACTCTTTCGATCTCATACAGCATGTATCAGGCCCAACTCATAAGCATGGCCACATTTTAGATTTGATAATTTCTAAACGTATAGAGGTTAATAATACTGAAATTGCTGATGTTGCAATCTCTGACCATTTTGGTGTATTTTTCAATATGTCATTATCTACTAGAACACTCAGTGAAAAGCGTACAATAACCAAGCGTTATCTCAGTGCTGGCAGTGCCGTGGCCTTCACAGACATGATAACAGTCCCTCCCTCCCCTCTCAGAAAATGGGAATGAGCTAGTTGAAACATTCACACACAGAGTTAGGAACTGTATTGATGCTGTGGCACCAAAGGTAACTAAAATAATCTCTGGTAAAATTAAGATGCCCTGGAGAAACACTCCATCTATTGTAAAATTTAGGCAAGATTGTAGGCAGGCTGAGAGATGTTGGCGAAAGTCAAAATTGCAAGTACATTTTGATATTTATAAAACAACATTGCAGAATTACAACAGTGAATTGAAATCAGCAAGGAAAAACTATTTTTCTACCTTAATAAATTCATCCAATAATAACTCAGCTGTCTTGTTCAGAAGCATAGTGAACCCCACCTCCTGTAGCTTCCCTGAGACTGTTTCAGTTGAAAAATGTGAGGAGTTTGCTATATTTTTTAGGGACAAGATTACTAGTATAAGGCAGAACATAGCAACAAGCACTAATAGACCATCAACCCTTACATCAGTTACTCAGCCTAACTTTAATATGTCTTATTTCCAAGAAGTTGACATGGTAACACTACTTGATGTGATCTCATCACTAAAATCCTCTACTTGTGAACTGGACGCTTTACCAACAAGCTTTTTCAAGCAGGTTCTGAGCTCATTAGCAAATGAAGTTCTAACGATGGTTAATCAGTCTCTGCAATTGGGTGAATTCCCTAAAATTTTTAAAACTGCAATGGTTAAACCACTATTAAAGAACAGAAATCTTGATCCCACAATTCTTAATAACTATCGACCTATATCTAACCTTTCCTTTCTTAGCAAAATAATTGAAAAAGTAGTGTCAATCCAGTTGAATGACTATGTCAAAGTAAATCAAATAAATGACACTTTTCAATCTGGTTTCAGAGCTCTCCACAGCACTGAAACAGCCCTAGTTAAGGTAGTAAATGACTTGAGATTGAATAAGGATGCAGGCAAACTCTCAGTCCTTTTACTGCTAGATTTAAGTGCCGCTTTTGACACCGTTGATCATGAAATACTTCTTGATCGACTACAGAGCTGGGTAGGCCTTAGTGGCTTAGTCTTAGACTGGTTTAGATCATACCTAACTGGGCGTGATTACTATGTAGCATTAGGTACCTCTTCCTCCACACGTCAAAAAATAATTTGTGGCGTCCCCCAAGGATCAATTCTTGGGCCGTTACTATTCAACCTATATATGCTTCCGTTACCACACATCATTAATAAACATGGTATTAGTTATCATCAATATGCAGATGACACTCAACTGTATATCTCGCTAGAACCTAAAGCCCTAAAATCAATTTGCTCACTGTTTGACTGCATAGATGATATACAGACATGGATGTCTGACAATTTTCTACAGTTAAATAAACAGAAGACAGAGGTTCTTGTTCTTGGCAGTGATTCACAGAGGAATGATGTCCAGACTTATTTAAATCATATGAATCTGAATGCCAGACAATGTGTTAAGAACCTGGGCGTCACCTTTGATAATGAGCTCAACTTCAAATCACACATCATGACTACATGCAAGACAGCTTACTTTCACCTTCGAAACATCGCTAAGGTACGAGATATGCTCTCTCCTGCTGACAGTGAAAAACTTGTCCATGCATTTATCACATCAAGGCTAGATTATTGTAACGGTGTTCTATCTGCTCTTCCAAAGAGCTCTATTTCGCACCTACAGCGAGTTCAGAACGCGGCTGCAAGGGTTCTGACCCGCAGGAGAAAGAGAGATCATATTACACCTGCACTCCACTCACTGCACTGGTTACCTGTCAGCTTTAGAATAGATTTTAAGGTTCTAGTGATGGTTTTTAAATGTCTTCATGGTCTTGCCCCTCTTTACCTCAGTGAAATGATGGTTAGATATGTTCCAGTCAGGTCTCTCAGATCTTCAAACAGTAATCTACTGGTGATTCCTAAAAGCCGATTAAAGATTGGCGAGGGTGCTTTTAGCCACTATGGCCCAAAGCTCTGGAATTCTCTTCCTGAACAGCTCAGAGGCATTTCATCCCTGCATAGTTTTAAGAACAGTCTCAAAACATTCCTGTTTAGATCCGCTTTTAGTTAAGAAATTCTCAATCTTATTTACTTTATTACATTATGTTGTCTATTATTTTCTAAATCCAATTATCTTAATAGTTTTATCTTATTTACTTTACCTCTTATTATCTTATTTACTTTACCTTTTTTACTTTTTATGTTATTTTAATATTTTTATCTTTAATTTCTTTTAACATTTTCCTTTTGTCTTTTTGTCTTATCTCCTTTTAATGTTTATTTTATTTATACTGTAAAGCACTTTGAGTTGCATGTATGTATGAAAGGTGCTATACAAATAAAGATTATTATTATTATTATTATTATTATTATTATTATTATTATTATTATTATTATTACTATGCTTATTTCTAGTGATGTCAATTCCAGGTTCAGATATTAAAAGTCCTCACCAGGATTTTGCTCAAGCTTGCTAGATTTTCTAATTAGCAATCCGGGTAAAATTAGTGGAATCAACACAATCCAGGAAGTCTAAGCAAAATCCTGGTGAGGACTTTTAATCTCTGAACCTGGAATTGACACCTCTACTTATTTCTGCCGTGGGATACACCTGCTCATCCCCGTGTATGCACTTTACCCGTAACTTCCCAGTGTGCATTATTCCATAATTGGGAAAACATTTAGCACAGGGGTAATCAATTAAATCTTTCCGCGGTCCATTTTTGGCAGATAGCTCAGACCTTAGGTCCGGGTTCGCGGTGGCGAACGATAGTTGTTGAGCGATACCTGATTTAGCATTTGGTGATACCTGATTTAGCAGATACCAGCATCTGACTAGCTCCAGTGTCAATGAGCGCTTTAAATTTTATACTGCCTATTCTTACAATAATTGTGCTGTCTTTACTGTTATCCACAGTTTTACAGCTAAACTTTTTCTTTGAGCTGTAAGACAAATGCCTGGATCTACTCGATAAATTGGGGCAGGCACTAATTTTGTGGCTGGTTTGGCTACAATTGAAGCACCGTAGTGTTTTATCTGCGGGGCATCTATCACTAGCTGCTCTCACATTAATTGCACTCGAGCACCCCTGTGTGGGTGGTCTACTATATTGCGGCATAGGACTACTTCCCCGTCCCCCGACAAACTTACCCAGCTCGTCATGCTGACGTGGTTTGTTAACTTCGTCAAAGCAGAAGTTGCCTTCGGCCTGTCTCGCTACCACAAATGCCTCTGACATCTCTACGGCTTGGAGAGTTGACCCAGGACTATGCTCAATAATCCACCTCCTGAGCTCTGGCCTGACCATCCGCAGATGTTCCAGCACAATCTCGTCGCCAATCTCTTCCTTGGATTTCTCCTGTGGCGTCATCCACTTCTCGTAGAAACCCTTCAGCCTAATGTAGAGCTCCCGTGGTGTCTGTGATGTTGTTGCTACCTCTTTTGTTGAGGTTTTCAGTTTTACGCGTGTCTGAGCGGTTGGCCTAAGAGTGTGGGTTGGCGAACCTCAGGAAGGACTCCAATGTATATATTCCCAGAAGGTGATTTATTGTGCGACGTGAAAAAGGTAAACAAAACACTGTACAACACAAAATTAAACGAAGGTATAAATGTGTACACTATTCACATTTGTTGGTTTTTACTATACTCAAAACCAAAGAATGAAGTCAGCCGCAAGGCTATAACTTCTACGACCCAGTCTGCTAGTCGTTATATCCCGCCCGTCCGGGCCCTGAATCTACTCTCCCATGACTTATACCCTAGGCCCCGCCCAGGCCAAACCATTGTACCGTCCTAGGGGTGTACATCCCCAGCAACACTTTAATACATCCATTTCTTACAGGACCTGCAACACACAAAGCATGAACCCCCCTTCCCTCTCGAACCAGTGGATCCTCCTGGCCCAGAGAAAAGGGACCCCTGCTCCAGCCGGCACTCTTCCACTACCCGTCGACCCCACCAGATCTCCGGTCCGTATATTCATTTGTACATTTTAAATTGCACATTAATGTCTCTCTATAGTCCCTTAGGACCACCTTACAAGTTGGTGATGGGGTACGCTGGTCACCACATCACACATCCCCCTCCTTATCACAGTCACAAGTCGTTGTGACGGGATAAAAAGTCTGCTGTGACATTCTGTGTCCCTTTTTTGTACCGGACCTGAAACTTGAATGGTTGGAGTGACAGGTACCACCTTGTGATGCGAGCATTAGAGTCTTTCATCTGGCGCATCCATTGCAGCGCACGATGGTCTGTCTCCAACACAAAGTCATTGCCCATCAGGTAATATTTTAAAGAGTCCAGGGCCCATTTCACCGCTAGTGCCTCTTTTTCCATGGTGGAGTAGTTCCGCTCCCGAGGAAACAGCTTTCGGCTGATGTACAGAACTGGCATCAGCTCGCCCTCCTCACCCTGGAGCAACACCGTCCCCAGTCCATTGTCTGATGCATCCGTCTGGACTGTAAAGGGTCTGCTGAAATCTGGGCTCTGCAGGACCGGTTCTGAACATAAACAGTCTCTCAAACCTCTGAAAGCCTTGTCACACTCCTCTCTCCATTTCACTCTCTGTGGTTTGTCCTTTTTGGTCAATTCTGTAAGTGGTGCCGCACGTTCTGCAAAGTCAGGAATGAACCGTCGATACCATCCTACAAGTCCCAAGAAGGACCTGACCCTCCTCTTAGTTGTCGGTGCTGGGCATGTTTTTATGGCGTCGACTTTATCGACCTGTGGCCTGATGACTCCACCTCCAAGTACGTAACCAAGGTAAGACACAGTCTCTTTTGCTAGGTGACACTTTGATGGATTAGCTGTCAATCCTGCATCATGGATCCTCTTCAACACAGCTTCTACATGCTTTAGGTGATCTTGCCAAGTCTCACTGTAGACCACCACGTCATCCAGGTAAGCTGCTGCGAACTCCTCTGTTCCTTTCAATACTTCATCCATTAGGCGCTGGAAGGTTGCGGCGGCCCCATGCAAACCGAACGGCATTGTTATGAAGTGGTATAAACCGTTAGGGGCACGGAACGCTGTGAGCTCTTTAGCTGCTGTTGTCAATGGGACCTGCCAGTAGCCTTTACACAAGTCCAACGTAGACAGAAACTTAGCTTTCCCAAGCCTCTCTATGAGCTCATCTGCTCTAGGCATTGGGTATGGGTCAAATGCTGATACAGAGTTGAGTTTTGAAAAGTCTACACAAAATCTTAATTCCCCATCTTTCTTTGGTACAAGGACGACTGGGCTGCACCACTGGCTTTTGGAGGGTTCTATGATGCCCATCTCCAGCATTTTCTCCACCTCCTCCTTGAAATTGGGTATCAACCGTGCTGGGACCCTGCAGTTGGTTTGCCTGATTGGGTCTCCCTTCAACAGCCTAATGTTGTGCTGTATTGTCTTTGTTCTCCCAGGCTCCTCCCTGAAGATGTCTTTGGGAATGATGGCTTGTAATTCTCTGCACTGCATTGGTGTCAAGTGGTTTAAGTCCAGTGTTGTTCCAGAGTGTTTGGTGCCTGATGGAAAGTATTGCTCCACACACTCCTCCTCTTCTCCTGTTGCCCTTACCCATAAATGCTCTGCAGTCTCTTGTTCCCGTTCTCTCCACTGCCGGAGCATGTTGATGTGGAAAGACTGCTTTGTTTTCCTGCAGTCTGGGCGTGACAGTTCATATGTGGTCTGGTTCACTTGTCGCAACACCTCATATGGGCCATGCCATTTTGCAAGCAGGCTCGTTTCTGATGTCGGTAGTAACACCAACACCTTCTCTCCCGGCTTCAATGTTCTGGGCCTAGACGCTTTGTCGTACCAGCACTTCTGGTGCTGCTGTGCTTGCTCCAGGTTCTCTCTGACCATCTCTGTCACACTCGCCATCTTTTCCCTCATCTTCATCACATGTGAAAGAGCATTTAGTTGACTTGTAGTGTCCTGGCCTTCCCATGCTTCTTTCAATACATCCAATGGGCCTCTCACCTCTCTCCCGAATATCATCTGGAATGGTGAAAATCCTGTGGATGCTTGGGGCACTTCATGGTAAGCAAACAGGATGTAGGGTAGCCATATGTCCCAATCTGACCCTGTGTCAGACACAAACCGGCGTAGTAGCGCTTTCAGGCTCTTGTTAAAGCGCTCTACCAGGCCATCTGTCTGAGGGTGGTATGGGGTGGTTCTGATGCCTTTTATGCCTAGCAGGTTAAAAACATCTTTCATCTGTTTTGAGGTAAAATTAGTGCCCTGATCTGTTAAAATTTCTCTAGGAATGCCTACCCTGGAGATAAACTGAGTCAAGGCATTTACCAACTGTCGTGTTTT
This sequence comes from Brachyhypopomus gauderio, assembly GCF_052324685.1. Classification (NCBI taxonomy): domain Eukaryota; kingdom Metazoa; phylum Chordata; class Actinopteri; order Gymnotiformes; family Hypopomidae; genus Brachyhypopomus; species Brachyhypopomus gauderio. Next base: position 14,804,354 of record NC_135230.1, on the reverse strand, counting down.
AACCTTTTTGAGGGCGAAGGCTTCTGGGTACCTAGTTGCATAATCACAGATGACCAAGATATATCTATTGCCCGTCCTACTGCGCGGGAGGGGACCCACTATGTTCATCGCTATACGCGAGAATGGTTCCTCTATTATGGGTAAATTTATGAGGGGTGCTCTGTCTGACTTTTTGACTGGGGTAGTTAACTGACACTCTGGGCATGACTTACAGTAACTTAAAATGTCTAAGTGCTGTCCTGGCCAGTAAAATCTGCTAGAGATGCGACTTAACGTCTTTGCATTTCCCATATGGCCCGCCCATGGCTCTGAGTGCCCAAGTTTTAAAACCTCAGTTCTCAGACTTTTTGGAACAACTAGCTGTTCCATCTCTCTTTTCCTCCTATATAATATTTTGTCCCTCACAAAGAACTGGTTTTCCGTTCCCTCTTTGTGCTGTCCTGCTTTGGTAAAAAGAGACTTCAATGTAGGGTCCCTTTCCTGTAGTTCTGCTATATTTATTTCTGGCAATTTAAAATCTGGCTCAGGTATTATCACTTGTTCTTTTATTTCTGTGCCATGTATTTTAGCCTGCCTTTTCTGCTGTCTTGTCTTTTTGGGTTTATAAGTTTCACTGTAGGGGAGCTCATTGAGGGTCTTAATGTTTTCCTGTTCTGCTCTTTTGGCACTTGATCTAGTAGCAACCATCACTTCAGCTTCACTTTGCTGCTCTCTCAACAGATCTATAAGCACTGGGACATCTCTGCCTAAAATGACCGAATATGGTGAACTATTCATCAGTCCCACCATTAATGAGTAAACCTGCTCCTTTATTTCCACCTTTACTTCGGCAGTGGGGTATGTCTGTTCATCCCTGTGTATGCACTTGACTTTGAGCTGACCAGTACGGTTAAGCTGGTATTCGGGTACACAGGAGGCCAAGATCATAGTTTGGCTCGCCCCCGTATCAATGAAAGCTTTTAGCTTCCTCCCCTCTACTTTTACATTTAAAAGCATGTCTTTGGCATCTTTGGGATATAAATTGCTCTTAGTAGGGCTATAACATAGCTGGTTAGTACTGCTGTTAAGTTTTGGGCATACACTCACTCTGTGTCCTACTTCATTACAGTTGAAACACCTAAGGACTCTCTCTGGTTTAATCTTAGCGTTGCCCCCATCTCTATCTGTGTCCCTGCCAAATCTGGAGTAAAACTGCCCTCTTGTGGTAGATTTAACGTACTGCGGCATTGAACCACCTCGAGCTCCACCCCCTGACTCACCGGACTCTCTGAATTGGCGTCGTTCTTTGGTGAACTTGCCCAGCTTGAATGTCCCCTCGGCTCGTCTTGCTGAAACGTAGGCCTCCGCCAGCTTGACTGCTTGAAGAGTTGAACTCGGGCTGCGTTCTATAATCCAACTCCGTAGATCAGGATTGATCATCCGTAAGTACTGCTCCATGATGATTTCGTCTCCGATCTGCTCTTTGGACTTTTCGCTCGGTGTCATCCACTTTTCATAGAGACCTTTGAGGCGAGTGTACAGCTCTTTCAGTGTTTCGTCTTCGTGTACGTCTTGGCATCTGAATCTTTGTCGGTAAGTTTCTTTGTTTATTTCATATTTTTGCAGTATCGCCTCTTTTACGTTTTCATAGTCTAACGCCTCTTCGGCGTCCATCGCTACGTAAGCGGCGCGGGCTTTTCCGTCTAGCAGCGGCACCAAGTGTAGTGCCCAGCTCTCTTGTGGCCATGACGCCGCCCGTGCGAGTCTCTCAAACATGATAAAAAAATTTTCAATATCGTCTGAGTCTTTAAGCATTGGCATTCGCGGTGTTGGCCAGCTAGGCAGTACCGGCGTTTGTACTACCTGTCTGTTTGTTGTGTATTCCGTCGGTGTGGGCCTCAATATCCGCGTTCGCCTCTGCGCCGTTCTTTCGTCGTCCTCCTCCTCCTCGTCGCGCTCTGCCTGTTGGCTCGCCGTCCGACTTCTTTGCATTTGTTCTTGGAGTAGGTTGAACTGATGCTGCATCGAACGCCATCGCTGTTCTTGTTTTGCAGCTTCTCGTTTCCACTGCTCATCTTTATTCCTCTGATCCTGCATTAGAGTCTGCAGCATGTCACATACTCTCTCTATGTTTGTTTCGGTTGCGGCCACCGCTTCGCCGGACGAGGTGGGTTGTGTTTCTGTTCTTTCTCCATCGCTGGTCTCCTCTTGGAACTGAACTTGTGCTTGTTTCTTTGGAGCCATTGCTGTCGCCTGCACACGCCGCTGCCGTGAGTCGACCGCCTTCTCGAGTCAGACCACTTACACGGTCGTATGTCGGGCCGTCGCTGCCACCATATGTGATGTTGTTGCTACCTCTTTTGTTGAGGTTTTCGGTTTTACGCGTGTCTGAGCGGTTGGCCTAAGAGTGTGGGTTGGCGAACCTCAGGAAGGACTCCAATGTATATATTCCCAGAAGGTGATTTATTGTGCAACGTGAAAAAGGTAAACAATACACTGTACAACACAAAATTAAACGAAGGTATAAATGTGTAGGTAACGAAGGTATAACTTCTACGACCCAGTCTGCTAGTCGTTATATCCCGCCCGTCCGGGCCCTGAATCTACTCTCCCATGACTTATACCCTAGGCCCCGCCCAGGCCAAACCATTGTACCGTCCTAGGGGTGTACATCTCCAGCAACACTTTAATACATCCATTTCTTACAGGACCTGGAACACACAAAGCATGAACCCCCCTTCCCTCTCGAACCAGTGGATCCTCCTGGCCCAGAGAAAAGGGACCCCTGCTCCAGCCGGCACTCTTCCACTACCCGTCGACCCCACCAGATCTCCGGTCCGTATATTCATTTGTACATTTTAAATTGCACATTAATGTCTCTCTATAGTCCCTTAGGACCACCTTACAAGTTGGTGATGGGGTACGCTGGTCACCACATCACAGTGTCTCTGCTTCGAGTATTTAGTTCCTCCGGAACCTCTGTGTGTCTTTATTTATTTCATATTTTCGCAAGATAGCATCTTTTACTTTGTGATAGTTGCCGATGTCCATGCCCTCCATAGTTACGTATGCCGCCCTGGCTTTCCCTTCCAGAAGCGGGGCCAGATGTAACGCCCAGCTTCCATTTGGCCAGTTTGCAGTTTGCGCTATGCGTTCAAACATTGTGAGGAAGTGTTCGATGTCATCCGAGTCTTTTAGCGTTGGCAGCCTTGGTGTTGGCCACACTGTGTGTGATAAAACTTGCCATGTAAGGTGCCACGTTTTACTTTCATTCATTTGGTCTGCACTTCCTGCTTGAGTGCACAGCAAAATCTGAGTATGAGCAAAGTCCGTTGTTTCTTCACTCTGGTCTTGTTCGCAGGGCCCAACCCTGGACTTCTTCCTGCAGTAAACCGAACTGGTGCTGCATTGAGCACCATCTTAGCTCCTGTTTTACTGCTTCTTTTTGAAGATAGTCATCCCTTCCTTTTTGCTCTGTCATAAAGCTCTGGAGCATTGCGCAAAGCTGATCTACATTTGCAGGTGGGTCACCAGACACAGCTTCAGTAGTTGAGGTTAGAACCGGGTCGTCTTCTCTTTGCTGCTGTTGACTCATTGCTCTTGGAACTCTTTTTTTGCTCTTTTTTCCAGTCTTGTGGCTTGTCTTTGTTTAGAAGAGCATGCTGATTTGTTTCTCTTCTGCAGGTGACCATCTGGGGCTGCCTCTATGAAGCCAGTCTTCCTTCAGCGTCACCCGCGCAAGACCTTGTTCGCTGCCACCAATTGTGAGCATGTGAGCACGAGTGGGAGATTCTGGAGACGGGTCCACCACAGAGAGTGAGTCGAATGCAGTCATTTGAGTTCCAATTCACAGGTGTATTTAATCGTTGGTTCCAGCATACATGAGCAAACCACCAACATTTAGAACAAAATAAAAGACTGTATAAAATATATATATGCAGCACTTCCTGAACTGAGACTGGCTATCAGCAGCCAGTAGGTCTAGCCCCTAAGTTATCTAGGCTAAACACAGGAACACAGACTCACGTCAAGACCAACTGACCTAACTCTTTTCCTTCCAAAAGGAAGCCCTCTTAAGCCAGTAGCCCCACCCCAAATTGTCATATATTGTTTTAGTGCACTTATCTACTAAGAACAATTAATTATATGTCCATCAATTTAATATGTCTCCACCCCTCAGGTATTTCAGGAACTGTAATCCCCCCCCCTTTAGTAGACCGAGGGCCCTTTGGCTACTACAACAACCTTGCACTGCAACAGCAGGTGAGACAAGAGGGACCAAAAGCCAGGGCAAAAACCATAGAGCCAATGGACCCAATGTTGCTGGAGGCATGAGAACGACAGAAAGAAGCCCGAACATGAGCATGAAGACCTAGTCCTCACCACCTCAGACAGAACAGAACCAAATGCAGAGACCAAGAAGCCAGCCAGAAGAAGTAAGATCAAGTGGCCAAAGTCAAGTGAAGCAGATGCATTGCGAGCACTGGATGCAGACCTGATCAAGACCTTAGAGCAGGTATCACCAAACGGCCCGAACGCCGTCCTCTCCGGACCCAATCACATTCCTGATTAACTGGATACGGTCTCAAATGCCAAAAAAATTTTAAAGGGAGACTATATTTTAAACCGGAGAATTATTTTCAGACGAGTGTTACGTTCGCCCCCCCCACCCCCCCCACCCCCCCCCCCCCCCCCCGCTCAACAACTTTTTGTTCGCCACAACCCCTGCCTTAGAGGAATTGCTGCATGGAGGGGTGGAAGCCAAGCTTAATCTGATATCAGACCTGCAAGGACAGGTTCGGGGAGTTTGTCCCCAGACAGATGACCATCCTGGGAGAGAAGGGGAGAAGGGAGAAGGAAATCTTCCAGTTGGTGCAAAGGCAGCGGCAACTCTGCAAGAACTGGCATCAAAGCATTGTGGGAGGAGGTTAAGACTAGCAGGACTTCGCAGAGCCAAACGCATTCAGAAACGGAACAGGCGGAAGGAAAAGGAGCGAGCCAGTTTCTTCAAGGATCCCTTTAAGCATGCCAGACAGCTGCTGGAGGAAAAGAAGACTGGCAAGCTTGAAATCATCAGGGAGCAGTTAGAGCAGCATGTCGGAGAACAGTACAGTGATTCGCAAAAGAGCGTTCTCCTAGGAAGACCGGGATATGTACCCCAGCCTGCACAGCCAACAGCTGAGTTTAACACCAAGCCCCCCAATCTCTGCGAGGTCAGGCAAGTCGTGGGCAAGGCGAGGTCCTCTTCTGTACCAGGCCCCAACGGAGTCCCCTACAAGCTCTATAAGAACTGCCCCAAGGTACTAAAGTTACTATGGTACCTAATGAGAACTGCCAGGAAAAAGCAACTCATCCCATCTGAGTGGCAAAGAGCGGTAGCAGTTTTCATACCAAAGGAAACAAACTCCAAGGACATCAGCCAGTTCCATAACATCGCCCTAATGAATGTGGAAGGAAAAATCTTCTTCTCAATACTAGCCAGAAGAATGACCAGCTACCTGCTTGAGAATGGGTATATTGACACAAGCTGTCAGAAAGCAGAGGTGCCAGGATTCCCTGGATGTGTAGAGCATTCCACAATGATCTGGGACCAGATCCAAAAAGCAAAGACCGACCTGCATGTCATCTGGCTTGACCTCGCCAATGCATATGGTCCCGCACCAACAGTCCCGCACCAACTGATCAATTATGCCATGGACTTCTTCCACATGCCCACCTGTGTAAAGACATTGGTAGCAGAGTACTTTAACAACCTGCAGATGTGCTTCTCCATGCAAGACTTCACTACTGGGTGGCAACGGCTTGAAGTTGGAATCGCAATGGGATGTGCCATTTCTCCCATACTTTTTGTAGCAGCATTTGAGATCATTCTCATTGGTGCAAGACAGATGATAGGAGGGATCAAACTGCCAAATGTTCAGAGGCTTTCCCCACCGAGGAGCTACATGGATGGCATCACCACCCTCCTTCAGCGGTGTGTACATCAAGACTGCTGAAGAGGATGGACAAACTAATGTCATAGGCAAGAATAAAGATCAAGCCCTCCAAGTCTCGCAGCCTGTCACTCAGGAGAGGAGTCAGGGACGACCACACCACCTTTGTGGTCGGAGGTGAGGAGATACCACTCCTTGCTGAGCAATCCATCAGAAGCCTGGGGAGGTAGTACACCGCAGAGCTGTCTGACTAACAGATGGGGAAAACCGTCATGAAACAGCTCTGTGATGGCCTGGCAAGGATCGACCAAAGCCAAATCCTTGGGAAGTATAAAGTCTGGTGCTATCAATTTACTGTCTAATGTGGCCCCTAAAAATGAGCGAGATCCCCTCATCAACTGAGCAAGATGGATGGGAAAGCCAACTCATTAATCTGGAAGTGGTTGGGGCTGCCACAGTGCCTATCTAATGCTGGCCTCTTTGGAAGGAACATATTACAGCTACCACTGAAGTCACTACAGCTGGGCTACATGCAAGAGAATGACAGGTTGGTCCTTGAGCTTAGGGAGTCCACAGACAGGTCAGTAAGGAACGCTAACATAGGGGTGCCTACTGGCCGCAAGTGGAATGCCCAGACGAAGGTTGACCAAGCTATCAGTTGCCTGCAACATCAGGAGATTGTCAGCAGAGTCCAGGTGGGAAGGACTGGCCTGGGTTGGGGAGATGCACCACACTTCTTGTCCAAGGCCAGCCGCAAGGAAAGGAAGGAAATGGTGGTGGCGGAGGTGACCAGGATGGAGGAAGACCGCTACAAGATCAAAGCCGTGTCACAGAGTCGGCAAGGAGGCTGGACAACCTGGGAGGGAGTTACAAACAGGAGCATTAGTTTGTCAGATGTGTGGAAGATCCCACAGGCAAGACTCAGCTTCTTTATCCGCTCAACATATGACACACTTCCCTGCCCTCGGAACCTCCACCAGAGCTTCAGGAATGAGGAATGTTGTGCGCTCTGTAGTAGGGATGCAAATGATTAATCGACTTTCGATTAATTGTCAATTAAGACGTTACTCGATCAAAATGTATTAATCACGATTAATCATTAGAGAGCGCTCCTGTATTAACTTGAACAGAGCATAAGAACGAGAGGTGAACACGTGTCGCGAAAGACCAGAGTGGAAAACAAAATGAAGCGGGCGAAAAGATGTGCGGTGTGGGACCATTTTGAAGCGTGTTCGGGAAACGAGGCAGAAACTGCGTAATCCAGAAAATCCCAAGGAGGGAAACTTTATTTTCCACGCAACTCAAACAATAGCACTGTTCTCTTCCCCTCCCCTGGCGCGCGCAGGCACCGCTCTCCCAGTGTCACTTAAAGGGCCAAGTGCCTGTCTGTTAGGGAATTCGCTGTGAGGAGTAGTAGTCGCTACAATTTCAACATTGTTAATTTAGGCAAAGAAGTCAAATGTTCTGTGTGTAATGCGGTATTGAAGTACAACAGTTCCACTAGCTCACTCAATTATTATTTGAACACCATGCATGCAGCTGTCCTGCATATCACCAGTGCACCTGGTCAACCTAAAATCACAGCTACACTGGGAAGGCGAGCGTTTTCGAAGCTCGCTACAAAAAAATATGAGTGAGCAAAAAACAAAGCTATCTACTGCTACTACTGTAGCCCTTACAACAGATTGTTGGACGGCTCTAACAACAGAAAGTTACATTACTGTGACGTGCCACTACACTGACGAGAACTGGCAGCTAAAATCTGCAGTGCTGATTACGACGAACATGTCGGATAGACACACCGCTGACAGTTTAACTGACAAGCTCAATGATGTTGTGGAAACTTGGGCACTCTCCGGTCGCGTTACAGCATGTGTTCACTACAAAGCTAGAAACATTGTCCAAACATGGGCTCAATAATATTCTGTTTAGGCTCTCTATTTAATTTCTTCTTTTTTTTAAACATTTTTTTAATGTCTAATGTTTCAAATTGAACTGAGCCAGTCCTCAATTTATTCCTTTTTTAAAATGAAAGAATGTATTTTGTTATACCATAAAAATTTCCTCATGCATAATTACTTGAGCAATATATAATATAATACAATATAATTATCATAATATAATATATACTTTTTGAACAAAGTGTTTTAACTACACTGCTAAAAAAAATAAAGGGAACACTTAAACAACACAATGTAACTCCAAGTCATCCACACTTCGTGTTCAGATAGGAAGCAACACTGATTGTTAATCAATTTCAACTGCTCTTGTGCAAATGGAACAGACAACAGGTAGAAATGAGAGATTTTCAACTGATTTCAAATATTTTTATTAATTGAGATCTAGGATGTGTTATTTTAGTGTTCCCTTAATTTTTTTGAGCAGTATATTTAGCTGATATTTTTAAAAGCCCTATTGAAACACTGAAATTCAGGTGAAAAACCCCGCTTATCGATTAATCGAAAGTCGATCGATAAGATCAGTCAACTAACGATTAATGAATTAATCGATAATTTGCATCCCTACTCTGTAGGGGCAGTCATGGCCTGGCGGTTAGGGAACTGGTCTTGTGACCGGAGGGTCGTGGGTTCGATTCCCAGACAGGCCATGACTGAGGTGCCCTTGAGCAAGGCACCTAACCCCAACTGCTCCCCGGGCGCCGGGCTAGGGCTGCCCACCGCTCTGGGCACGTGTGATCCACAGCCCCCTAGTAATCACTAGTGTGTGTGTGTGTGTTCTGACTGCACAGATGGGTTAAAAGCGGAGGACAAATTTCGATTGGGGTGTAAAAATCACAATTGACAAAATATGGCACATTTCACATTTTAGTGTTCCCAACGCAAGCCTCCAGCACATCCTGTCAGGCTGTAAGATCGCGCTCTCACAGGGCCGCTATAGATGGCGCCATGACCAAGTCCTGAGAAAGTTAGCCGAAGTGCTGGAGGAGCGGAGACAGGGAAATAATGCACCATCAGCTGCAGAGGACCGCATCACCTTTGTTGCAGAAGGAGGGGTCAGGAGATGCATCAGGCCAAAAGAAGCATCAAGGCCCTTCTCCCCTGACCAAGAGTGGAGAATGAGGGTCGATCTCGACAGGAAGCTTCTGTTACCCATGGAGATCACCACCACATCTCACCGGCCAGACATAGTTGCGTGGTCAACCAAGGCAAGAGCGGTGTGAACGTGGTACGAGTGGGTGAATATGGAGGTGGGTCCACTACAGAGAGTGAGATGGACATGCACGCACAAAAGTTCCAGTTCCAGGTGTTTTAATGTTGAAATCCAATGAATAAACAAATAACTGACGAATAAACGTAAAGGAAAACTGTATAAAGGAAAACTAATATGTACAATGTACTCAAGCCCGCAAAGGCTTATAAGCAGTACTTTTAAACAAGCACTGGCAACAGCAGCCAGTCTAGCCCCTAACTTCCTGGGGCTTAACGCAACACATACAATATCCACCAACCAATAACCAACCAACATCAACCTCTCCACCATCTACCTTCCTCTAGCCTCTGAGAGGAAGCCCTCTTATCCTGGTAGCCCCTCCCCTTAATTAAGCTGGGGCATACCATTACCACTAGCAGGGGTTATCTATAAACACAAACATACCATACATACATTACATAACATTACTGCAGTAACAATATATACATGACATTTCACATTCAGTGCACCATAACAATAATGATGATTAATATGTCCATCCATTGTGCACATCTGTCCTCAGGTATTCCCAGGACCTGTAACCCCCCCTCCCCTCCTTTAGTAGGCCGAGGGCCCTTCGGCCACTATAAGAGAAGGAGCTGGCTGGGCCGCCAGTCCCCCTGAGAATCGCACATAGAGGTCAGTACAACATTTTGTCCATTACCTGAATGTCTATAGAGTCTTTTGGTGATGGGCCAGAGCTACTGGCATCATCACAAGCGGTGATCGTCATCGAGCTCACGGTGCCCATGGAGGAGGGGATTGAGGCCGCCTTCGAACGCAAGAGGGTGAAATACTCGGAGCTGGCTGCTGAGTGCCGGGAGGCTGACTGGAAGACCACCATCTACCCAGTGGAGGTCGGATGCTGTGGCTTCATGGGTTTGTCAACCACATGCCTCCTGAGGGAGGTAGGGCTCACTGGAGGAAGGCTTAGGAAGGCAACAAAGGCCCTGGCAGAGGAGGCTGAAAAAGGGAGCTTTTGGCTCTGGCTCAGGAGGAAGGACAAAGCTTGGGGGAAGAACACCTAACCCCAGACAACAGCCGTACGAAAAACATCAATCAGCTGCAGGGGGTGACAGGGAGACGTCCCCGTCACTGCTCCGCCACCAGGAGATGTACCAGAATTAAAGGAGCGAAACGTTGAGGAATGGTGGTTTCTGGCTGATGACCCTGCAGCTGACCAATGGGCACCTGTGGAGGTGTGACAGGCAGCAATGGCCAGCAGGTTGGAACAGCTACCTGTATAATCCTGTTTTGTACAGTTAATGTACATCCTTCCTCTTCTGCAGAGGTTACACCTGCCCAGGTAAGTAAAACCCTGAGTCTTGAACTCTTACTCTTTTGGTCCACCAGGTGCAGACTGGTCAAAGGTAAGTATCATAATATATTCTTATATTATATCTCTTATTGGTGATGTGTACATCTACATCATCACATCTATGCCAGAATTAAAGGAGCGAAACGTTGGGGAATGGTGGTTACTGGCTGGTGACCCTGCAGCTGACCAATGGGCACCGGTGGAGGTGCGACAGGCAGCAATGCCCAGCAGGTTGGAACAGCTACCTGTATAATCCTACTGTTAAGAGGTTTTGCTTTTTTTCTCCAGGGTCGGTCTCTTCTTGTTTGATAAACCAGGCTAGTCATTATAGTCGGATGATTTCCAGTGCCTTCCTCCATCTGTCACTGTGTAAACAATGCTATGCATAAGCTTTGAATCTTTGAATTTTGAATCTTAAACAATGCTATACATAATATAGATTATTCTGTAAAAAAAACAAAACAAACAAAAAACAGCTACATTTTGGTCTCATTTTCGAGTCTCTGTCTTGAGCCTGAATGGTTAACTAAGCTGCTCACAGGAGTAATGACAACAGTGCAGATAAAACAGACACACTGTCACATTGACCAGACCCTTTTATGGCTAAAATTTTACTTTGTACTCAGTGAATATGAATTTATTCTAATGTGTATCTGCATTTGAAACGTCTCAAATGTGAATCCAACATTATACTGATACAGATATGATTACAATAGTAGATCATTCACTTAGGCCACATCTTTATTGCCATCTCTTTGAATACTCCCTCTACCAACCTTAAAATAAATCCACTCTTGGGAAATGGAACTCAGCACAACACACGTTGCAAAATGTTCTTCCGCACGTTTCATGCAATTACATATTGCCACCAGTCTGGAGTTCCCAAAACGTACTTAGTGCAGCTTTAATAAACTACAGGAGAGTACAAAATTACAAAAAGAATTTACAAAAAATCAAGACGAACATTTAGATTTGACATCCAGATTTGAGACCAACAACCAGACGATATCCAGAGATCACATTATACTATATACAATAAACAGCATACTGTGTAATAAACTGTATTAATTTACAAAATAGACTTGAATCATGCTTATATGTGCATGGACTTCATACCATACTGTACAATATACTCTAACCCATAGACTTTAGTCTTCACTATAATATGTATAGAAGCCACATACTATGTACCAGTATGTAGTATACCAATATATACCATGTACTAGTATGTAGTATAGTAATATATACTATGTGCCAGTATGCAATATATCAGTATATACTATTCTCAACTCTCTCAGTCAAATGCAAAACTTGCCCTGGATTTAATAATATTTACATCTGTAGATAGCTGGGCATATAAAGCATCTGGCTGCCCATGGTGTCATCACTCCGGACTCCCCCACTGCTGCGTTTGTATTTCTGTCTGTCCAACCAACTTGCATTAAGTGACAGAGCTTTGGAGGTTCACCTGGCATACACCTGGTGTAGTCAATGTAGTGTTCAAGAAACTGAAAGCTAGCTTAATGTGGCGTTCAGGTTAAACGTATAGGTCACAAGGTTTCCCTGTCCTCATAATTCATGGGAGTGTAAGGAAACATGCTTTCAGCCAATGACTGTCCAGTTCCAGAACCCGCCAAATCGGGTTGGTTGAGAAAGATTTCATGTTTTGCATATTGGTTGTCCACATTTATCTTTTTGCTTACCTCCTTCTCTGTAGTTCCAGTTGCCATAATCCAGCTCATTGCTCAACGCAAGTGATGGATCCAAAAGCGTCACAGCAATGACGGCCAGCATCATCACAGTCCTTGTTGCCAGGGGAACAGCCATGACAAAATTTCAGGGGCCTGAACACAGAGAGAGGGTTCCAAAAGTTGAATAGTACATAAAAAATATTGCTGAGAAGGAAACATATTTATACCTTCATCCTGCCACTACCTCAGGACATTGTTTAAGGTTGGTGAAGAGAGTGAGAGACAGAGATATTTTAAATGCAATGGAATTGAGGCATAGGGCAGACGACTTAGAGCAGTCATAGCTGATCCAAAAAAACAATTAGCTTTCTGTGGCGAAGCTTCACAGACTAGACTGGCTCAGGGGAATCACGAGTGGGATGAAAGGATTGTGTTTTGTGTTGGTTGGGTGATGCTTCTCTTAAAACTGGCCTGTGGCGTGTCATGGTTTTGTGGCCCTGTGATGCTAATTAGCTAATTATCACTGTTGTTCAGCATTTCACATTTGTTTTGGGGAAAACACAGCAGTAGCTAGAGCCAGAAAAGAGGTCAAACACAGGCTCCACGTCAGCTGTGCGTTCTGGCACAGCAGGTGAGGGGGACACAGTGAATGAGAGAGTAAAAATGTGTTGGGTTTTAACGTCAGAGAGTGAGAGAGAATGAACAAAGGGAAGGAGAGGAGAGGAGAGGAGACAGAGAGAGAGAGAGAGAGAGAGAGAGAGAGAGAGAGAGAACAGTACTCTGATTTTTCCATACCCAAAGTCTTCTCTCGGGCCAGGAAGAGAGTGAAAAAACATTTCCGAGTGCACGTGCTCCAAACTACGCACATCTTTTCTGAGCTCAATTTCTGCCTGTGTACTCAGGGCCACCACAGTGGTGGACGGGACAAACAGCCCTGTGACTGTCACAACTCATCGCAAACTTGATTCCTTCACTCGAAGCTCCATTAAGATCTATTAAGGACATGATCCCAGGCCAAAGTGCAAAAGTGCTGCAAAGTGATTTAATCTATAACAATCCCAGATGGTAAAATTTAAGACTTTGAGAGGCTAGTTAGGCTAGTTAGCAGCTAACTGTGCTGATAGTAAGGTGGGGGTGTATGGTCCGGGCCCTTAGGCTACATAAGACAGAAATCAGAGGGGAAAGTAATCACTTCTGGGAGCTGTCAAAGAGTGAGTCACACCAAAGGCATATCTCCAACTGGATCCTGTCCCAGGGCTGATGAAGCCCAACAGAACCGAACTAGATTAAGCCCTCTCTGCTGCAAGACTGTGGTAACTGTGTTTGATAAAAGGACAAACTGAACTTTCAAAACGGATCCCAGGTCTGCAGTCCAGGGCTTCCTCATGTAGGAGAGCTGAGCCTCAATCAGAGACATATCAAGTTGCTGACCGTGTTCACCACGCACAACAAAACAAATGTAGGTATAAAATGGTTATCCTACCTAGACATGCTTGGATACTAGGATGTGGTGTTTGTGCTGTGCTTTATGAGTGTGGTGTTTGTGCTGTGCTTTATGAGTGTGGTGTTTGGGCTGTGCTTTATGGATGTGGTGTTTGGGCTGTGCTTTATGGATGTGGTCAAGACTATTATATGTTCTCTCCTAAAAACGTAAGTGGAAGGACAGACACAGAGGGGTATGCCAAATACCTCCACACAAGCACAATTACAAGGCACGCATGTTAAAGAAGACAACGTCTGATTCATACTGGGGACATTATACGTTGGTGAAATGCTTGAGCTTGAACATCAGAAGCCGATTAGTGGAAAATGTGAGGAAAAAGAATAGCATGCCTAACTAAATAAATATGACCAAACACCATATCAAGTAGATCAGGCATATGTTGAGATTAAAGTAATACTTACAGACTCAGAAGATAATTGTGCAGTTCGTTTGATTGTCTCTTCTATTATACCTCCAGCAGCTCTGACCTCTTAAACAGGACTTTCTGCTCCAGACCTCAGCTTGGCTACTGTCCTGTTAGCCCTGGGTGCTTCTCTCCTCTTTTCTCTCCCTCTCTCTTCTGAGTATTAGCAGCAGTGTGATTATTAGCGGTGTGATAATTAGCAGTGTGATTATAGGTAGAGCAGGCACAGTTAGGCTGTACCTCACCTAAAGCAGCCGAACTTTTACACACACACACAGAATGAAGTCATTATTATTTTTCTTGCCTGTCCCTGACTATTTCCCTCCCTCTTGCCCTCTATCTCATCTCATGCTCCCTCCCTCTCTCCCTCCATCCCTCCCTCCTTCCATCCCTCCCTCCCTCCCGCCCTTTCTTTCTCTCATTCCAAATGTGTCCAGATGTGTCTCTCAGTTTGAACTTATCTGCTCGCCTTCCTTCTGTCATTCAGCACCTTCTCTCTCTCTCTCTCTCTCTCTCTCTCTCTCTCTCTCCCTCACACACACACACACACACACACACACACACACATGCTCTCATCTCTGTCTTGCACACACTTGCTCTTATGCACATGTCCTCACAAATGCACTGACAGGCTGGCAAAGCTGACAGTGAAAGCTGCTCCACTCAAATCTTTCCTTTCGTTGAGTATGAAGGCTCCAGCAAAAATGCCCCAGGAGGAATTTAATGGGCTAATATCTTGAACATATCTGTATCCCAAAGAACTACTGTGCTTAACACACACAATTAAATGTATTGGCTGTTTAATGTAATAAATCATTATTTCTCTGGTGCCTGGTATTACATAACTACAGGTGAATTTCTAATATGGACAAGTCACCCTATAATAAATTGTGTGTATTGTGTCCATATGTGTGAAGCCATAAAAGAGAAGACAGAGAAAGATGGAAATTATAAAATGTGAAATATTTATATTCACTGGCATCCAGATGTTTCTCTCTCTCTCTCTCTCTCTCTCTCTCTCTCTCTCTCTCTCTCTCTCTCTCTCTCTCTCTCTCTCTCTCTCTCTCTCTCTCGTTTGTTTTCATTGCATTTCTGAGATTAGTTTTGGCTAACCGATGGCCCAGTAAAGCTAGAATGACAGAAGTGTGAGTATTGGGTTGGTGCGTTTGGTCTCTCCGCCGATCCTCTACAAAGAACACGGTGCACCTGCTTCTCATTACGGTCAAGGCCGTTTGTCACCACAGCGCAAATTCCTCTTGCACGTGCGCCTCCATCTCCTCACTCCATTCTCCTCAGTGGCATCCGCCCTTGGGATTCTGCATTGGATATTCATTCCAAGCCAACATGGCTGTTTTTGTTTGCATATGTTTGTTTACATATGAATACGATATTGCATACAAATATATTGTTGCACCACTCCCCCCCCCCCCCCCCAACTGCCCCTCCCCCTCTCTCTTTCTGACAAAATCCTGACACGATGAGGCACTAAAATGATCCGTTGTCACGACATAGGGTTTGTCTTCATAACTCCCCCCACTCTCGTGAGCCTCCGTGTTGGGGGCTGCAAAGGACTTTGCAAGATAGTGACTACTTGTTTGTTTTCCCTTGGTGTTTCATCTCACTACTGACACCTCAGCATAAAAGAGTGCTTAGACATCTCCTGGTGCTTCACTGGTGCAGGTCTTGACCGAGTTGTTCACTGTCATGCTTCAGTTGACCTCTAGATAATATGACTGCCACAAGCACAGGTCATTTTATCATAGCATCAGATGATGATTGAGAGCCCAAGAGAGCATTATGGGCCTTGCCCTCGTCGGACAGCTCTTCCCACCCCTCATCCCTCATCGTCTCGGCTCCAGCCAATGAGGGTGTCTCCTTACTCCAGCCAATGAGGGTGTCTCCTTGCTCCATTTACATTACATTTACGGCATTTAGCAGACGCTCTTATGCAGAGCTACTTACAAAGTGCTTTGCTTCTGATCACAGAATACATCCTAGGAAATAGTACAGATAGGCCAGAATTCAAGAATTCAACCTCATTGGCTCCAGCCAATGAGGGTGTCTCCTTGCTCCAGCCAATGAGGTTGTCTCCTTGCTCTAGCCAATGTAGATGTCTCCTTGCTGACATGGTGGAGCTGAAGTACGTTGAGCTGTTCAGTGACATCCCATTTGGCAGCAGTTCAGAAAGGTTTGCTGGCTGGTTTGCATGTGTACTAAACTTCACCACCTCAGTATCATTGTGAATAGGGGGAGAATTTGGTTGAATTGGACATGACCAACACTGGTAGAAAATTTTAAACTCAAATGTTCGTGTAGTTTTGACCCACCACTGAAGTACTTTCCACAGGACTGTTTTGTTTGGGTCTTTCTGTTTAGTTGTTTTGAGTTTGGATCACATTGGGTCAGGCGTAATGTTTGGGAACGTGATGTATGGGAATGTTGTACAGAGCTCCATAGTTACAGCCAACTATATCATTTGATTGGTTGTAATGTCAGCCTGAAGTAATGAGCTGAATGTCATGGTCTGCTACCTGAAACTGGTCAGTGGAGACCTGAGGTTCCCATCAGGTGTCCCAATGTGTATGAATATGTTTGAGTGTTTAGCTAACTGTTTTACAACATGTTGTTGGCAACTGCAGGATCTCAAGCACAAGTCAACAGGTAACTCTGAATCAACTCAGCATTTGACCTGTCTTGTGTTGACATGATGACACACACTCGTTGAATATCTCTGGTGAGGCCACACAGCACGTCTCACCCACTCATTGCATTTCGTGAGGCTTTGGTGGCCATGATAGATCTTCCATGTTGTGTCATCTGTCCTGCTCTCTGGGTCTCCAGTATTGCCAGCCCATACTCCGAAACAAGCCACTGGCGGGCCTCAGGAACCGTGACAGACCCCCTCAGAGTCGTAGGTATGGTAGGTGACCCTTTCCGGGTCACAGGCACAAGAGGCGCTGCAGCCGTGGAGACAGCGTCCAGGGGCGCTGCAGCCGTGGCTGCCGTTGACCTGTCGCCCTGTAGCGCGGAAACAGTTCACTTGGTGCCCTGCTTTGCGACCTGGCGAGTATGTATGTCCCCCCTCCCCAAAAATAATAATAAATCTTTGGGGGTTCGAGAGGTGCTGCAGCTGGCAGGATGAGTGGAGGGAGTTCTGGGGATGTGGCCTCTCTCCTACCTGGGAAGGGACTAGAAGTTGTGGGTGACGCTCCTCACACCGGAGACCGGGGCAGTCAGAGTGGCAGGCATTTCCTCCACTTCAACTAGATCCTGGGAGACCCTGGAAGAACATACAGACACGGAAACCTCTCGGTGGTTCTTACCACACCTGCTGCACCTCCCCTGAGGAGAGGCGTTTTAGAGCACACCGAGAACCAAGCCGAGGCTCGCCTGTACGTTCACTCTGTCTCGCGCAACAGCTTACGCCTCCCTGCAGTGTTTGTCGAGACGGTCAGACTCTTTCATGAGGTCTCGTCACACCACGCAGCCAAAACCAAAAGTATATGTGGAGGTTGTTGCGGTTGAATAGATGCTTTTGTAACCACAGCGCGAGGGGATTTTCTGTATCTGGTTAGTGACCAGTGGGGTTGGGGGGCACAGACTGCTGTGTAGCACACCGAGTGAAGACCCAGCAATCCGAAACAGAAACAAAACAGACTCAAGCAAGGGCCAGACATGACGACAAACAGAACAATTACACAGCACCAGAAACAAAACCTAAAAACAAACGCCGAGTTAATCACTCGCAGTGAATTAAATTACAAGAACGTTAAACAAATGAACAATGCCAACAGACACAAATAAAGTCAGAACGACAGAGCGCAACTACTAACGATAACCGACAACACAAAAAAACCAATCACAGGGATTATATACACAAGACAAAACAATGAACACCTGATCACACTAACGAGGGGCCGGGTTACAGAGCACGGGGAGGGACTATGACGGACAAAGCATATTGTCTACGTAAATAAAAACTTCTCAAAGAGAACGGCACTAGCTTTGGTTTCGCATCATAGCTTTGCATTAGAACTCTGCAAAGTCCATACCTGCTCTTGTGCGCTGACCACAGTGGGTTTTACATGGTCAGAGAACTCCAAGACTTGTGCTGATGATGTGTTCATGTTTGCAAAGGCATTTCCCTTTGAGCTTCAGGCCTCAGCTGCTTGCTGTAGGGCTGCAGTAAACACTAGAGAGGTTGGAGATGTATCGTCCAATCTAGTTCTCCATGCACTGAGAATTGTGGGTGAGCCCATGCTTGTCTTGGCTACAGCTCTCTCTGGTCTTCTGCAAGACGCTAGTCCCCACTTACTTGTTTCAGAAACGGACAGGCCAAGCTGTCATTGAACTTCACTGAGCTTCAAGCCTGAAGACTGGATGGTGTCCATCACCTTCTGAAGCCTCATGTCATTTCTATCGTGTGTGTTTCCAAATACAAAGATTTCACCCATGCAGATAACAGGGCCTTCACGTCAGCAAAGCTGCTCTGACATCTGTCGCTGTCATATTCCTGGGGCTGATGTAATTCTGAATAAAGAGCTTTCAGTATTTTTCTCCAGCGGGATCTGCCAAAACCCACTTGCTGCATCTAAATGAGAGAAGACAGTACTGCCAGTTGGTTTGGGAAGTAGGTCTTCTATGGTGTGCAGAATTCATTTTTCACAGTTAACATTCTCATTATGCCTTTGAAAGATCACACAAATCCTTCTTTTTCTTTTTTCTTTTTTTTTTGTGGTCACAGGAAACATGTTTACAGTATGGAGTGACACTTTGGCCATTTGTAAATCATGTGACATTGAGGATAAAATGCCCTTTAAACACAGACAGCACCTTGTCATAATTGCTTCTATCTCTCAAGTCAGCAAAAGAGAAACACCTATACATGTGATCTCTCTCTCTCACATATAGAATAGATTACGGTGCTACCCTGAATGCTCAGCACTCTGTCACATTTGATATTCAACTGCTGGCATATGTTCTTTAGTGAATACACATAACCTCTGCACAGCTCTGTAGCATACACTGAAAAAAATAAAGCATTGGCTCAATGTAATAAAATTGAATTAATCAATCACACGAATTTTTTTCATTGACTCAATCCAAAAAGCTTAATTCATGACTAAATGAATTTAGTTTTTTAGATTGAGTCAATGAAAAAAAAATGCTTTATTTTTTTCAGTGTATTAGCGAGAGAGAGAGAGAGAGAGAGAGAGAGAGAGAGAGAGAGAGAGAGAGAGAACAGTACTCTGATTTTTCCATACCCAAGCAAGCTCACACCATGTGGCACCAATACTTCATGTGACATTGCCAAGTATTTAAATAAAACAGGTGTTTTATATCTTCGAAGTAAATTGGTGTTTTAAGCAGCACTTTTCCTGAAATAGTTGTTTATATGTAACCAGGTTGATCTGTCACACACCGGTCACATATACACCAAAACACAAAAACACACCGGTCACATATACACCAAAACACCAAAACACACTGGTCACATATACACCAAAACACCAAAACACACCGGTCACATATACACCAAAACACCAAAACACACCGGTCACATATACACCAAAACACCAAAACACACCGGTCACATATACACCAAAACACACCGGTCACATATACACCAAAACACCAAAACACACCGGTCACATATACACCAAAACACACCGGTCACATATACACCAAAACACACCGGTCACATATACACCAAAACACCAAAACACACCGGTCACATATACACCAAAACACACCAGTCACATATACACCAAAACACCAAAACACACCGGTCACATATACACCAAAACACACCGGTCACATATACACCAAAACACCAAAACACACCGGTCACATATACACCAAAACACACCGGTCACATATACACCAAAACACACCGGTCACATATACACCAAAACACCAAAACACACCGGTCACATATACACCAAAACACCAAAACACACCGGTCACATATACACCAAAACAACAAAACACACCGGTCACATATACACCAAAACACCAAAACACACCGGTCACATATACACCAAAACACCAAAACACACCGGTCACATATACACCAAAACAACTACAAAATAGAACTCTCCACCAAGGCGTGAAGCACACAAAACTCTAAACTTATTTTGGGTGCATCAATAAATCTTCAATTTTCATAATAAATAGACAATAGAACATATATGTGTGTTGGTATGCATAATCTCAAAACAAGATCTCTATTACCAGAAAAATATTGTGGGCATGCTAGTGCAGTCCTGTTTTGAACGATTCAGTTTTAAATAAAATGCGATGTTAATCTGCTGCCGCCATCTAGTGGCGGAAATTAAAACAACATCGACTTTCACAACTTGATCGCAGTCTTAATTGAAGGAGAGGGACAAATTGCAGTTCTTTCACTGCGTGGTGGTTAGAGCGGGATAACAATACGTAGATAAGAGGGACAAAAACAGATTTGGTTCTGATTAATAATAAGCGAGTGGTTAATATCTTATTCTAGAAGGTTACTTTACCATTCTTTATAAGTTCTGTCTTTCTCAAGGTTAGTCCGCAAGAATGAGCAAAGTGGTTTTAGTCCACTGGGGGAAGAACAGAGGAAGCAATGATGCTGAAAGAAAAACAAAGAGGAACTTGTGCAGGAAAAAAGTAAAAGCACAAGGTCTTGTTATACAGCGAACCTGGTCTCCTGCTTTTGTGAAGAACTCTTCCGCTGCTCGAGAGGTCATTCTTCAGATGTGATTTGAGTTGGATTTGGGGATTTAAGTTAAGACACTAGGCTGTTGACTTCAAGAAGGCTCTGCACGGAGGAAGTGTGCTTGAAGTGTTTGCTTTTGGTAGCTATCTGTCTTATGACACAACTTCCTATCAGTAATATAACCACTTCTTCTGGGCAGCACAGGCGTTTGTCCATAACGTCTCAACTTCTCTATGAAAGCCTGTGGTTGGAAGTCATTTTTTGACAACTCTTCTCCCTAGGGCGCAGTAAAAAGGAACTTGTCTATAAGTAAATTGTCATCGATTGGGACGCTGATATGTTTTCCAAATGGTTTGGGCTATTCTTCGTTGTTCCACTATGCCTCTATAATAAGGCTCAAGGTATGTAAAGCGCTCGTTTTGTCACGTACAATCACTGCTGCATTTCAGTATTCTAACATAGGAAAATAATGATCGGCAAAGTGTCCTAGTGTTGTGGTTGCAGCTGCAAACACACATATGAAAGAATCCATCTTCTCATCTCATTTCTTAGATATGCTTTATATTCTGTCACATATTTTGCATATATATATATATGTGTGTGTGTGTATACTGTATATGAATCTATACATGGCACATAGTGTATATGATGGCGTTTATTGTCATATAGACAATATTAATTCCAGCAATAATATGATTACAAAGCCACATAGTGGCTTTTAAATAGTCCATCATAAGACCACCAAACAATATATATATATATATATATATATATATATATATATATATATATATATATATATATATATATATATATATATATATCAGGGGCGGACTAGCATACATTACTACCGGGGGAATCCCCGGTGGGCCGATGGGTTAGTGGGCCGCCGGTGGTTTTAGTCGGCCCGTGGAGGAGCCACTGCCGCGCACTGCGGCCCCGGCCGTAGTCACGCTGCTGTTTAACGGTGTTATTACCTCCCCCGCTCCAGTCAGACTAACCTGCTCAACGCGGCCGCGGACTGATCCTGTAAACACATGAACGAGTTGGACCGGGCCGCGGACTGGGCCAGCTGATGCGGGCTGACGGTATGCAGCGGAGATCAGAAAAAAAACCAAATTGTCCCAGAAAATCCGGGCCGGACTACGAAAACATACAGCAGTTTAAATTGTAGATAACATGTTATTTTAAATGTACTGCTGTCGGCTCTGCAACGTCTAAGGCACCATGTACAAATTACCTTAACACGGTTAACACGGACGCAAGTGGCGGTCTTAAAGGTTCAGCACAGCGCACTGTTTTTTTTAAAGCTATTGAAATTCTTAGATTAAAACTAACCACCACAAATAGGTAAGAGGAAGAAATACGTTAGAGTTGTAGGTTGTTCTTTAGGATGCACTTTGCGTAAAACAACTTGTTTGGTGGTCTTATGATGGACTATTTAAAAGCCACTATGTAGCTTTGTAATCCTATTATTGCTGGAATTAATATTGTCTATATGACAATAAACGCCATCATATACACTATGTGCCATGTATAGATTCATATACAGTATACACACACACACACACACACACATATATATATATATATATTAGTGGGCCAGTCTGTCAGGAACTCCCGGGCCACTTTTTCTCCCCAGTCCGCCCCTGAGATATATATATATATATATATATATATATATATATATATATATATATATATATATATATATATATAGGCAAGGCAAGTTTATTTATATAGCACCTTTCATACACAACGGTCATTCAAAGTGCTTTGATATATATATATATATATATATATATATATATATATATATATATATGTGTGTGTGTGTGTGTGTGTGTGTGTGTGTGTGTGTGTGTGTAAAGGTATTGTGGATATTTGAAATATGGAGCCCCAGATATCCAGACAGCTGTTGGGGATTCATTAGAAACAAAGTAGTTTCTTTCCCTGCTGAATGATGGAATGATGGCCTGTATGAATGAATGTAAAGAACTGGAAAATACAGCATTTAACAACACATGTACATATATACATTACAAATGCACTGCATTTAAAAATCTGGAGAAGATTCCAGGTAAGCAACTGCAGTGCACTTTAGTAAGGTAATTAGCGATATTAAAAATTGTAGTGAAGTACACACAGTTTCCAGAGAAACAGGACGTTTCAGGTCCTTCATCAGCTGTGCAAGGAAAGTGGTTCTGAATTTGTAGTAGTAGAGCCAGTTTATATATGAAAATGTAGATGTTTAAATCATAAAATGTCTTGCCACTAAAATTACCACTTGATGGCCCAAAGTTGTTCAGCAAACCAAACAGCAGTCTTCCCTTCTCCAATGTAAAGCTGATTACATCTCTTGCAAGTAATGCAGTAGCAAGTAATTTGTGATGACAATTGATCCTTTTGTGCCAGTTATTTTAGCTGATGTGTTAAAAAATGACATTAATAAATTACTAATATATTTACATGCAACTAGATGTGTTGCAGGCTACAGTGTCACAGTTATATTCTGTGTGAGCTTTTATTTTGCTTTTTAGAAATCAAACAACCCACCAAAAACTGATATTTTAGTAATTTTTCTAATCAGAAGAAATATCGGCTTAGCCTAACCGAGCCTAATGTCTGTGGTGTTCTCTATCTCCTGCTGCAAAAGGTTCCTTATCAATAGCAAACAGAACCAGCATTGCACTGGCTGGAGAAACACTCCACTATAGGATCTCAGTCACTGTCCCAGCAAACAAAAGCAACATTGTCCGTTGCTTCAAAGACGGGGTTGAAGTGTGGAAGGCGGACGTTAAAAGAAGCACTGCTATGACTGCAAAGCTGTGGGCGAACATCACCGTGCAGAACAGCTCAGACTCTGGAGAATACTACATCAGCTATGAGAGCAAAGAGCGCCACTGGGTGGTCCTTGTACGAGGTGCGTGGGGGAGAGGGTCATGTAATGCTGAACGAGTCCAATTTTGTTCCCTGAGGATGGTTCTGAGTTTGGTTTTGGTCCTGGGATCAACTCCAGGGAGATCAAACAGAAATGTTAGTAGGTCATACGTCATTACAGACTCCAGTGCTAGATGAGCAAACCTGTACTCTACAGTTTACCCAACATGCACCACGCACTTGCATCTTATGAAATATTGGAAAGAAGCTGCCGATGTGGATTAAGCAAGAACAACAACCAAATAAAATTGTTGAAAGTCCATATTCAAGGATGATCTGTCTGCTTGATTCCTCTTTCCCTGTTTCTCTCTCTCTCTCTCTCTCTCTCTCTCTCTCTCTCTCTCTCTCTCTCTCTCTCTCTCTCAGATGTGGGGTATTGTGAGCCAGATATGGACTTACCAATCGACATCATCTCCTTGCTGGTTCTCAGCACTGTCCTGCTTGTATTCAGTGTCTCTGGATCAGTGTACGTCATCAAATGGCACAAGGTGATATGGACGGACAGTGATGACTACCGACACTAGTTTTTTTGAGCATTTTACCATTGTTTTCATCTTTACCGTTGAACTGAAAATGACCTCTAAGCAGTTCCTTCTTTAGACAAGAAATACACAATTTCAAAGAGGCAACCCAAAAGAAATGCAGGTACATTCATTTGTTAGCCCTGGAATGGTAGTGTTCATCTACACCTTTTTTTAGGACCACCCTCTTTCTGGGGAAGGTGGAGAAGGAACAAAAGTAAACAAAAGAGAGAGTAACACAGACGCAAGGGACGAGGCCCCCCCCTCTGACTCAGTGTACACGGTGAGCATGTTTTGTTTCTTTATTTAGCAGTTCTTCATCATTAGCCAGTTCAAATATGACATTTTAAGATCCATGACGTATGTACACATCATCACTCATGGTCTGTGAACTTCCCATGTAGGGAACATATTTGCAATGCAAGAAACTGGGTGTCCATTTTGAAAATAGCTGATTCATCACACAGGATTCATGTTGCTGAGCTGTTTGTTTACCCTCCAAAATTGCCTGAGACACTCAAAATCTTTTAGGGAGCACAACTGCTGTGGTCAAGGAAGACATTCAAAATACAAAAATATGAACAAAATACAAAGAGAAAATCAGTTGTACCTTCTGCCTTAGATTTACCTTCATAAATGTGTCTTCAACTTCATAGATTTGTTTGTGCATAAAATACATGAATAAAGTGAACACTGCAACAGTGCATAGTTACACAAACACTTCTGCTGTTCTGTAGTAAGGTAACGTCCACATGCTTGCCTATTTAAAAGGCTCTAAAAGAATAACACTTGGGTTGTACAGTAAGTGAAAAATAAATTTTACAGAACCATTATGCATGTTTTTTGTACTAAAGTGTAATCATAATATGTCTTATGGTACTTCACATTTAAAAATATTTAAATATACAATTTGTATGTGTTAAATACAAAGTTGTAGGTGTATATATGGTGCCATAAATGAGAAATGTTTTTTCTAAATAATGATAACGAGATAACCACACGTAGTTATGATCGTGTTTGATTATTACTGATCCCATGTGGTTATGGGTTTTAAAGTCGAGATTCAGATTCTTTTTCTTAATATTTTAATACTTTAATATTAATCAGTCATGGCCTGGTGGTAGGGAACTGGTCTTGTGACCGGAGAGTCGTGGGTTCGATTCCCAGACCTGAGGCCATGACTGAGGTGCCCTTGAGCAAGGCACCTAACCCCAACAGCTCCCTGGGCACCAGGCTAGTGCTGCCCAACGCTTTGGGCACGTGTGATCCACAGCCCCCTAGTAATCACTAGTGTGTGTGTGTGTGTGTTCTAACTGCACAGATGGGTAAAAAGCAGAGGACAAATTTCGATTGTGGTGGAAAATCACAATTGACAAAATATGGCACATTTTTTAAAATTAACATCCTCCCTCCTCTCGTTCCCTCTCACAGGCGCTAGAACCCAGACCTGTCTCCATCTACGATGTGCTGGGTGATGAGGAGGGCAGAGGAATAAACGTAGAAAGACTTCACTCGGAGGAAACGGTTAGTCTGAATCTAAAGTCATCAGTTAGTAAGTCAGCTTCAGAATATTGTGATATACTCCCTGAGTACATTATTACATCGGCTGTTTCTCTTTCAGGCCAAAACCGCTCAAGAGGAGGAAGAGATGTTTGAATCTGTATACGAAAACCTGTGATTACAAACTAATATTTGTATATGCCATGATATAGACATGTTCATGAAGTCTGTGAACGATTAAAAAGATTGTATATTTTCTTATGCTTTACCAAATAAAAACATCAAGCTGTTTTTTAAAAAGATTTTTTCCTGTATTGTGTGCTTGTGTTTCACCAAACAATATAACCTAACCTAACTGTTATTTTTGAACAATGTGTTTACTGAGGATAATTTTACTGTCCAGTTAAATGGACTAACACAGGGGTGCATGGACGTAGTTTTGATTTCACAAGTGGGGGGGACACAACCTGGGGTGGCGAACTGTTAAGCGGGGGGGGGGGGGTGCTGCATGATCTTAGTGCTAGATTTGTCGCTATTTGGATATTGGTTTTTTTACCGTTAAAAAGTGGGGGGGACATGACTTTGTCACTACTTAAATATTTGGTTTTAACTGTAAAAACTGGGGGGGACCAAAACCGGCTTTTGAAAAAGTGGGGGGGACATGTCCCCCCCGTCCCCCCCCCCAAAACTACGTCCGTGCAGGGGTGTCCAAAGCGCGACCCGCGTCCAACTTTTCCGGCCCGCATCCTCCGTAGAGCACAGCGTTTTATATTTCACCAGAAGATGGCAGTGGACTAAAAAAGCTAGTTTATATGTAACCAGACTGAACGGTTACCCCCAACACATGTTCACTCCACCAAATCTGGCCCTCACTGAAAAACGATTGGACTCACACGAACGCATTTTTACGGTACAAATGCAGATTACAACTGTGTTGTTATCGCACCTCTACCTCTTGGGTTGAGGTGCGATACCCGCCTAGTCGTGCCTTAACAACCGAGCAGCAGCGGCGCAGTCGCGTACCAGTGACGTCAGGTCGACTTACTGTCGCGTACCAGTGACGTCAGGCCTACCCCTACGCCAACAATGTCAGCAGAGGGAGATTTTTTGATGCGCTACCGAGCAGTGTCAAACAAGCTTAAAAAGTAAGACGTCCTCTGTCTTTATTATATTACTTGAGTGTGATATTAAGTGTCTAATAAGACGTTATTGGCATATTACTACCAAGGTTAAAAAAAACAGTAATAAGCCAGCTTGCTAATTATTAGGTGCCATGCTAAAGCTGTTGACACAGAAGAGATAGCTAGATAACTAACTAACTAACTAACACATTAAAATGTGTTAACTGCTTTTGTGTGAATCACGTAGCCAGCTCGCCAGCTTAGGTTAGCTTGTTAGCTCTGTGTTTAATTTTTTTACCTGCTTTTCTGGGTTGAAACGTGCGCATAAGGACACGCAAACGGAGTTCGCCTTTAATGTATTATTGACTATTATGTTCTAATTTTATACATCCCAATAAGACGTTTTCTTCGGAAGCCTAACGTCGCTGAAGCGAGTGAACAATTTGGTAAGTTACCCTCGTTAGGAGTCTTGACGTTTGACATTTCAAATAAACAGATGGCCAGCTAGTATATCTGTTTATCTGACCTGTCAAACGTCAACACCTAAAGCAAAAGTTACGGATTTTAGCTCACGAAGCCATACATACGCTCCTGTCACACACACACACACACACACACACACACACACACACACACACACTAATCATCTTATGACTTTTCCCTCTACAGGTCAGTTAGCTAAAGAGCTGAAACAGCAGGACTGTCTTCAATATGCAGCCTTCTGTAATCTGGCCATGGCTCGGTAGGTACTCGTTTGGTCTTATATCCAGTTATACACTCACCGGCCACTTTATTAGGTACACCTTGCTAGTACTGGGTTGGACCCTCTATTGCCTTGAGAACTGTCTTAATCCATCGTGGCATAGTTTCAACAAGGTACTGGAAACATTCAAACCAAACAGAGTCTGGTCCATATTGACATGATAGCATCACGCAGTTGCTGCAGATTTGTCGGCTGTACATCCATGATGCGAATCTCCCATTTCTTCCCCATTCTGAAGCTCGGTTTGAACTGCAGCAGATCATATTGGCCATGTCTACATGCCTAAATGCATTGAGTTAATGTCTTGTGATTGGCTGATTCGACATTTGCATTAATGAGCAGTTGGCTGGTGAGTGTATAATTATATACACTACCGTTCAAAAGTTTGGGGTCACCTAGACAATTTTATGTTTTCCCTGAAATCTCATACTTTTATTTATCTAATGAGTTGCAAAATGAATAGAAATATAGTCCAGACATTGACAAGGTAGAAAAAATGGTTTTTTTTTTAATTTGAAATAATTTTCTACTTTAAACTTTGCTTTCGTCAAAGAATGCTCCCTTAGCAGCAATTACAGCATTGCAGACCTTTGGCATTCTAGCTGTTAATTTGCTGAGGTAATCTGGAGAAATTTCACCCCATGCTTCCAGAAGCCGCTCCCACAAGTTTGATTGGGTTGATGGGCACTTTTTTCGTACCATACGGTCAAGCTGCTCCCACAACAGCTCAATGGGGTTGAGATCTGGTGACTGCGCTGGCCACTCCATTACCGATAAAACACCAGCTGCCTGCTTCTTCTCCAAATAGTTTGTGCATAATTTGGAGATGTGCTTTGGGTCATTGTCCTGTTGCAGGATGAAATTGGCTCCAATCAAGCGCTGTCCACAGGGTATGGCATGGTGTTGCAAAATGGAGTGATAGCCTTCCTTATTCAAAATCCCTTTTACCTTGTACAAATCTCCCACTTTACCAGCACCAAACCAACCCTAGACCATCACATTACCTCCACCATGTTTGACAGATGGTGTCAGGCACTCATCCAGCATCTTTTCAGTTGTTATGCGTCTCACAAATGTTCGTCTGTGTGATCCAAACACCTCAAACTTTGATTCATCTGTCCATAACACTTTTTTCCAATCTTGCTCTGTCCAATGTTTGTGTTCTTTTGCCCATATTAATCTTTTTCTTTTATTAGCCAGTCTCAGATATGGCTTTTTCTTTGCCACTCTGCCCTGAAGGCGAAGCATCCCAGGGTCACCTCTTCAATGTAGACGTTGACACTGGCGTTTTGCGGGTGCTATTTAATGAAGCTGCCAGTTGAGGACCTGTGAGGTGTCGATTTCTCAAACCTGAGACTCTAATGTACTTGTCTTCTTGCTCAGTTGTGCAGCGGGGCCTTCCACTTCTCCTTCTACTCTGGTTAGAGCCTGTCTGTGCTCTCCTCTGAAGGGAGTAGTACACACCATTGTAGGAAATCTTCAGTTTCTTGGCAATGTCTCGCATGGAATAGACTTCATTTCTCAGAACAAGAATAGACTGTCGAGTTTCAGTTGAAAGTTGTCTTTTTCTGGCCATTTTGTGAGTTTAATCGAACCAACAATTGTAATGCTCCAGATTCTCAACTAGCTTAAAGGAAGGTCAGTTTTATAGCTTTTCTAATCAGCAAAACTGTTTTCAGCTGTGCTAACCTACTTGCACAAGGGTTTTCAAGGGTTTTCTAAATATCCAATAGCCTTCTTACACAGTTAGCAAACACAATGTACCATTAGAACACTGGAGGGATGATTGTTGGAAATGGGTCTCCATACATCTATGTAGATATTGCATTAAAAACCAGACATTTACAGCTAGAATAGTCATTCACCACATTGATAGTGTATAGAGTGTATTTTTGATGCATTTAATGTTAGCTAAATTGAAAAAAAAAAATGCTTTTCTTTCAGAAATAAGAAAATTTCTAAGTGACCCCAAACTTTTGAACGGTAGTGTAGCTGTTATATGTGTTTTCAGGCAAGGTGCTTGATGAATACACAGATAAAGCACTGCTATTATGTCATGCCCATGCTGAAGTATGCCTAAATGTTTCTTAAGGGATCATACTATGCTACTAGCGTGATTATCTTTTCCTCCAGGTGCGAACAGACACTTTTCAATGCTCCAGGGGAGGCCCTGGCACTCACCGATGCTGCCAGACTCTTCCTAGCCTCAGAGCAGGAGACCCGGGCACTGCAAGCCCCAGGCTTTGATGAGCATCTGCAGGCCGCCCTCAACTGCTACAGCTTTGCCATAAAGGTACCGGGTTTGTTGGCAATCCCACACTGATCTTGGAGGAGAGCTTGGCCACTGAGCACTCTTGCCGTTTAAACTGTTGCACATTTGTATAGTGCTAAATAAGAGAGAGGATTCTCAGTGCTGCTGATGTGTTTTACAGGTGTATATTGAGATGAACCAGCCAGTGATGGCAGCCAGTCTCTCCCTTGAAATTGGCAATGCTCTCAAGGTAAGAACTGTCAGATGTAGCTAGACAGCTGTGTGAGTCATCACGCAGCGGTGACACTTGGTGGCCAATCTGTGTCCCTGTCTTAGAGAGTTAAACACTAGAGGTCTCTACCACACCCAGGACCTCTTGGTCTATGAGTGAGGTGCAGTGTATTTAAAGGCTAGCCTTTTTGTCTTTCAATTGCATTCACAGAGTTTTGTGTGTGTGTGTGTGTGTGTGTGTGTGTGTGTGTGTGTGTGTGTGTGTGTGTGTGTGTGTGTGTGTGTGTGTGTGTGTGTGAGTAGGAGATGAATAGGCCTGGAGAGGCAATAGTCCACTTCCAGCGAGCTGCAGAGCTCCAAGTCCAGTCCCCAATGGAGGCCCTGTTGTCTCTGTGGGAGATGGCTTCCTGCAAAATCCTGACCCGTGAGTATGCAGCCATCTAGTAGACCTCCTGCAAATCAGTGATCCACAACCTTTGTTGATACATTGGTTGCTTCTTGCATTATAAAGGAAAGAAAGAAGCAAACATTGTTGAAATTATATTGGCCAGTTTTAGGTTTTGCTTGATTCTATTGTTTCAGAAGCTGTGGTATGGTTGTGTTCTTTTGGCAGGTGATTACGACGGTGCGTTGGCTGTGCTTTCAGAAATGCAGGTCATGTGTCAGGAGAGAGGGTTGCAACTGCCTGGCACAAACACCCCTGCTGGTGAGATCGTAATGGACTCTCCCATGGCGTTACACTTATGTGAAGCTCCTACGTCTCTTCATCTCATACAGAATATTGTAGTGATGTCATAAATGGAGCTTTTGAAAAATCAAAACAAATGAAACATTTGACTGAATAACATTTGATTTTTTTTCATGTGTGATTCATCACACAATGGAGGCATTTGGTGGCCAGTTTTGTGGGCTTGCGTGATTGGTTTTTTCAATTTGCAACATGGCTGCTTCGACTTATCACGTCACTTAGCTTGTCAGGTTTTGTATGGTGGGGAAATAAGTCCAGAGCATTTAATGTAGATAAAGCCATATGATGGTCTCACATTATCACTATTATGCATAAGTGTATATGTCTAAGTGCTCTCTGAGTGCTGTGTGCTGTGTTTGCTACGTCTCTCACCATCTGCCATAAACTTTCTGGATTCTGGGCCAGTGGTAATGTTTTACCCCAAACTAATCGGTAGAGTATTCACCACTGATTCCAGATCAGACTGGAGATAAAAGCTCCGACATACAGTGCATGTGTGTCAGTAAAATTGTGAATTCTTCAACTCACTCTCTTTCCTTCTTGTACCCACTCAGGTGCATTTATGGACATAGTAGCGAAGTGTGAGCTCTCCAGAGTACTGCTGCTCATGCTGCTTGAGGTAGGCCCAAACCTTTATGCTAATGATTATGCTAATGACCTCATTTATATATTTGAGAGGGAGTCGTGATCGACATCTGGGTGTGAGGCAGCTTCATTGTGCATTTGAAGGAATGAATGAAAGGTAGGCTGTAAAACCAACAGAAACGCGATATTTTGGTTTTACTTGGTTGGCAAGAAGTAAACCCACTGGAATGTAGCATCGGCCAAAATATAGTAGTAGCCTCTTCGTCCACGAATCCTCATACCTGTGTGGGCAGTGTGCATAGGTGTCCGACATACTTGCATATAAGAGAATGCACACTAGGGGGCAGCAGTCCACATTGGCTTGCTGCACAGATCTGCAGATGAACACACGATTCTGCTGACTGCCCATAAACCCCTGCTCTGTGAATCTGTGCAGATGCATTGCCATGCATCATGGCAGGAAAAAAAAAAGCAAAACAAAAAAGCCCCCCCAAATCCAGCCTGGGTGAGTCCTCGTAGTGGGCGTTGTGTTTAACGCAGCATTTGTGTGTTCCAGCCTCCAGCACAGAAGCTGCTACCAGAGCACGCCCAGACACTGGAGCGCTATGCCTGGGAGTCCTTCGACTCGCACGGCCAAGGTCAGCACATCGCAGCCGGCTGCGCAGTCTCACCACACCCACTAATATCTGACTCACGTTGGGCTTCGTTTTTTTTTTTTTTTCTTGTCTCACTGAGTGAAAACTGATTTTTGCCCTTTCAGTGAACTTCCTCCCAGAAGATATCTTCCTCCTGCTGCAGTCTGTGGTGGTACGTTCCCTTCATGTCAGCTGGGGTTCTATGTGTGGAACCTTTATGCATTTTCATGGTTCATTTTTAGTTCACTGCAGTTCAAAGTCAGGATGTAGGATCTAGTTAATGGGTGTCATGCGCACTGAAACGGGGGCAGAGCAGGAAAGGAGTGACAGCGTGGTGGAAGGAGCTGCTCCTTAGACCGCTGGTCTCAGCCTGGATCTCCACAGTCTCCTGCCTGATGGCAGCAGGCTGAAGAAGCTGTGTGGGTGGTGGGTGGTGCCATGTGGAGGTCTTTACGAGAGAGGCAGGTGCTGTGTATCTCCTGGAAGGGAAAGCAGGGCCAGCGATCTTCTCAGCTGCTGTCACGGTGCGCTGGAGGGTCTTGTAGCTGGACGGTGGGCCACACACCGTACCACACAGCGGCACGGCTGGACGTGGTGCGCACACCGTACCACACAGCGGCACGGCTGGACATGGTGTGCTCTGGATGGCACCTCTGCAGAAGGTGCACGCACTGGGTGTTGATGTCCTGCCTCTTCTCAGCTTGTGGAGGAAGTAGAGGCGCTGATGAGATGTTACACTGAGATGTCTGATACTGTGATCACTACTCGCATGGTGACATCTCTGTTGAAAGACAAAGCCACAGCATGATTCAGGTCTGTGTAAGGATGTGCAGCTGTCTGGAACAGTGTGACTTCTGTTTTGTAGATGGCATGTCAAGAAAAAGACACAGAATCTCTAAAATCTCTCCAGACAGAACTATGGTGAGTTATTCGATCTTCACTGTCTCATTCAAACATGGTGATTGGCATATTCAAAAGTTGAGTGTGATAAAAGATTAGTAGGAACTTTGAATTTGGGGTTTCAAATTATCTGAGGATGATGAATAATTCATTAAAAAAGTTTAATTCCAGTTTGACAATAATTATAAAATCCTCTCCATCTCTTCCTCTCTCTTGGATTTACACTTAAACGCTCCATCTGTTTTTTGTCCATCTTCCCTTCCTTCTCTCTCTCTCTCTCACACACACACACACATACAGGCCTCTTCTCTCTGCAGAGCAGAATCATCTCCTCCACCTAGTCATCCAGGAGAGAATCACCCCCTCTGGTCACGGGGTTTAGTTCAGTCCTGCACACCCCTATAAAATCTTGCTCAATGAAACATTCCTCTTCCAATTTCTAATGTATTATGTGGAGGTTTTTACAGAAGGTCAGTGATGCATCTGTGTAACTATTTATAAGTGAGGAGATTCGTTAAAGAAATTTTTATGTTGCACTTAAAATGACATCTCAACAAAAAATCCTGATGTCGACTCTTAAAATGGCTGCCATTAAACATGAACCTTTTTAGTTTGTCCTCCATTTTGAGTTCATGAACATTATTCTGGATTGTGAAAGTTAAATACAGGTTTTTAACATTCAGTCTGTTGGATATTTCTGTAAATAAAGTGAAGTTGCTGTGTTCGGATTTTTATTTGTGTGATTATTGAAATGTGTTTCTTTACACTGTCATTTGACATTACAATGAAAGCTGGAATGCACCTTTTACTATACAACTTGCACTGGGAGCACCATATTTTATATGAGCATATCATGATCATGTTAACATTCATGATCTTTCATAACAGCAGTGTAAAGGGACTTTAGTGTCGTTCCAGTGAAGATCTTCCCAGGTCAAGATCATCTTTGTCAAGCAAGATGACAAACCTTTTCTGTATAGTGTGATAAGCATACACTTTACAACAAGGTGTCAGAGGGTGTGCAGAGCCACAGAGATCTTGTATTCTAATAGCATTTACTAGTCACATTTAAGTGATACAGCACCAGACTGTAAGAAACATAACAGAAATGACTCATCTTATACTTGTATTGGTCCTGAGCCTGACTGAAGTGTCTCTAGAGAATATTTAAATAAAAAACAGTTGTTTTAATAATGAAAAACAATACGTCCAAGCTGAAGCCATTGCAGACAAAGGAAATGCAATGCAAAACCAAGGTAAACATAAACACAATATCATGTGACATTCAGATGGAAATAACTGGTGGAAATGTCTTAGGCAATCTTTATATCTAAATTAGATTTGCATTATTTTATTACTATAATTACTACAGAGTATTTATATATTTACATTCATCTGTCTTTCTGTACACATTAGGTCCATGTGCTCTAGCTTATTTTGCATAACTTGGGTCTCTCATTGCTCCTCTGTTCACTATTCCATTAAAGGGTACTAATGAATACAAGTGGTATGTTTTAATTAACATGAAACTTAAATTCTGCTAACTCAATGTTTTTTCACTCTTGCTGTCTTTGCTCTTAGATGTATTTCATAGGAAATATGCAGATGTAAATATTAAAATGTTTAAAACGGCTATGGTCGTCATTGTGACACTCTGCCTTACAGCTTTTTTATAGACATGGAAATTTGACTTGTTTATAGTTATATTTGTTTAGCAGAGCAAAGTGGCTTAATGATCAAATACTATGTTTTAAGCTTGTGCTATAAGACCTTTTTAAATATTTCAAACTGACAATACTCTTATTCATTATTGGTGTGATAGTAATTGAATTTTTTTTTTGCAAACATTTCAAGTTCTCCCTCTGTTGAAATGCTGGTCAGTTTTATCCATATACTGTACTCAGAAATCTTCCTTGTGTAATCTATGGAGTATAGGGAGGTCTTGGTCAATTAGATTTAAACTTTTATTTATCAACAAGGCATCAATTCAAATATAGTCAAAGCTATATACTTGACTATAGTGGTTATTTCAGCAGGGCTTTGTGTGATGGTTGGGCATGAGACCATGAACTCTGTCCCAAATGGCCAATGTGTAAGATTTGAGAGGTAAGACTATGTCTACTGATGTGATATTTTGTTCTGGAAAAGATTTTATCTTCCTACTGGGAGCCAGAGGTCCACTTTTGCAATATGGATCTAATCTAGTCCAATAATTGTATTCTTAAATATAATTTTACTCTAGATCTTGACTAAAATGAATAATTAAACCAAGAAAGAAATTGTTAAACAAATGTAAAAGACATTGGGTACTTATTAGCATTATCTTGTTTGCCACCTAGCTCTTCCTAGCTTCTGTTCACCTTCAGCAACATCAGTGTTTTTTTTTTGATAATGTATTGATTTAATTGGTGTCCTGGCTTTGGTCCATTGTTGTGGTTTAATCCACTCTTTTGCGAAGGACAATGTAGATTCCCCCTGTGAGCAGCGCCAGCAACCACCCAATCCAGGCCATGATGTAAGACCAGCCATACCAGCCGTCCTCCTCTCTGTGGAAATGGTCTGTGTAGACCGCCAGGGCCACCATGATGCAGAAACCTAGACAGGAGAAACGTTCCCAGTCTGAGACAAAGAGTCAGACAAGACTAAGGCAGGACTATACAGGGTAGGCTCGCTGAGTGAGGACACTCTATATGTCCAGTACTGGAACAAATGAACTGAAACTGTTCAGAACTCAGCAGATGATGAATGGGTGGAGAGTCAAAGGAACGAGTAGATATTAGATAAACAGTCTGTCTGGTGTCATACTTACATGATGTGAGCTGCACAACTCCTGAGATCGTAAACCTCTCTCCTTTTCCCAATGTAAAGAGTTGAAAGATGAAAACACCCAGGGAGAGGACAGCAAAGATGCAGGCCAACACTGCAAAGCCCTGCACTGCCTGAAGGTAATCTACAGAAGATGAAATAACATTTAAAGGTGGCTTAATTAGAGTTTCACACATCAGATTCTTGGTCTTAAATACAATCAGTGGAATTATACAATATTTCCATGCTACTAAAATAATTTTGAATTTGAAAATGACATCGCTACCACGTTGTGTGTGTGTGTGTGTGTGTGTGTGCACGCTCACCTTTCCGGTATGATGTGGGTATGTCCATGTGTACCCACACGTCGTCATTATTCTCCATCACCCATCTGCCCCACAAGTCTGTGTACATGGTCCTTGTAAACCACCAGGCCTAAAAACAAAAGACCTCCCATCAACCAATCTCCACCAATCACTCTTTAGACTCTTAGAAAAAATATATTAAGGATAAAATCTAGAGAACTATTGAGCCATGTCGGATATAGCGTTTATAGGGAAAAGTTGGCATGAGGACAAATGCCAAAAGTTCCACTTACATCATCGATAGTGGCCCAAAATAAGAAGAAGATAGTAGTGAGATGCAGGAAACAAATTCCAGACAGAGCCTTCAACATGCTCCTGGACTGCGAGGGGAAGACAATGCGGACTTTTTTACCTAAAATATATATAAAAGAAATCAATGACAAGACTACTGAGGAATTTAGGAATGCACCAAATGTAGAAAAATCACAGACACACGTGGGATCGGATGTCGCATGCAAAGAGATAAGATAGGTAGAGAGAGAGAGACCCCTTTAGACACCATGCTTGATCTGTCAGGTTAGTGTGCTCTTGACGCATGCTTCCGATGGATAGGCAAGCGTATCTTACAATAATTCTGTCCTGTTATTTAATACAATGTCAGGCATACTTGAACAGTTTAACACCTATGCCTACTGCCAACGCATACGCTTAATGCCCAATGGATTCTTATCCCAATCAACTAATGTGGGCAACAATAAAAAAGCAGTTTTATCTCATTTTGATTTAAATCTGCATTAAAGACAGTGTAATCACGTAATACTTTCTGCTAGCGGTTAACATCGCCTCTCCACGTACAGATGTCCTGTACAAAGAAACAATTCGTGCAGCGTCATGAGATCGGATACCGCATGCAGATTTTGAACACAAGGCAGGATGAACTTCGCAGTAATCAACGATGAATCTCTGCGCTGTCGTGTTAGTTCTTTGGAATTTATAGCCTATATCTGTGTATATATATATATTTTAGAAACGTCATTATTTAAATCGTTAACTTTTAAAACACCCATCACTGCAGATAATTCCAGATATGCCATGCTACGCTACTGTAGGCCACATATATTAAAAGGTTACCTGCAATATTTACGCATTGAATATATTTCTTGTTTTGAGAATGTGTGTATCCACACCTAGGCAGCGCTGGCACCTCCGCACCCCGACCGACGGTCTCCCCCTCCCGCCCGCTTTGCTGCAATGGAAACCCCACCCATCCCACCCAATTACTTTTACCAGTCTAGACTGGGAACTTAGAAAACAGTAATGTTGCTCTCGCAAGGTTGACTTGCAAGAGTCTTTCAGCAAATTTCCGAAAGTTCAAAATTAATAATAATAATAATAATAATAATAATAATAATAATAATAATAATAACAAATAATAATAAAATGTGTTTTGCCGAATACCATACACTAAAATCATAATATATTCTGTTTGCTTGTCTGTTGACAGGCTTTGTTATCGTAAAAGACAACAGGATATTTTTGCAGCAGGTACTTGCGTATTATCTGCCTGTTCCCAAACGCATCTCCTTCTCGCGTTGGTTTAAGTTCATCTCCTTCTTCTCATTCCGTTAATAACTACACATCCCTGGTTAGATGTATTTAGGAAGGTCACATCGGAAGCAGAGGCTGTTCACGTTTCTTATTGGGCCGACACTGCGCGACTACGTGTCCGTTTATTTGGACATCGTCCTTCGGTATCGGTTCTCAAGGCAAGGTCGAATCATCCAGGAACACAGTGGCGGCTTGAAAACCATCAGTTCTCCATCAGTTTTCCCAGAAACTCCCTGCACCGTTTGCTCAACTGTAAGCCCACAAGCACCCAGCACGTCACTACAGATTTTTATTTATTTATTTGTCAAGCCTGGTGACAGTTAAAACTGCGGTTCAGTCAGCTTATGGCTGCTGTAAAAGATGCAGTTTTGGAGCGACACCTAGCGACAAAATGACAACATCAACTCCACGTTAATTTAATTGGCTTTTTTTTTTACAAGAACAGGTGAGGTGAAGTTGTTTCCCCGTTCGTGACCCGACAGATGTCCGTGCATGTGTACAGAAATAACGAATAGGCCATGTATTGCCATCAACAATCAAGAAAGACGTTTTTATATTTAGCAGCAACATTGTCTCTTAGTTTGAGAAACATTGGCTCAGCAACCGATGTAAACTGGAGCATTCAGGAAGAAATAGATGTGCAAAACCAAACTACATCAAAAGAGGGCACCTCTTCTTTGGCAGAGGC
Organism: Brachyhypopomus gauderio; assembly: GCF_052324685.1. Lineage (NCBI taxonomy): Eukaryota > Metazoa > Chordata > Actinopteri > Gymnotiformes > Hypopomidae > Brachyhypopomus > Brachyhypopomus gauderio. Next base: position 14,766,012 of record NC_135230.1, on the reverse strand, counting down.
GAGTTGGCCGTGGCGACATCAGTCGAGAGGTACAGAGCACCCCAAAACAGCGGCGAAGGGTGGGGGCACTGGGAGCCCCGAAGTGGAGCTGCCTAGGCGTAAAACTGAAACTTACGACTTCTCTGAACTTTCTCTCCCAGGAAAAAATACGCTCACTTCATTATCTCGTCCGTCAGGTTTTCACAAACACGACACCCTAAAGCTGGGCGTACACTGTGCGATTTGTGGCCCATTTTCAGCCGATTTTTCACTCGTGCGACTATTTTTCGATCGGGCCGAGTTTCGGCTCAATCGCGTGTCGTGCATCGTATAGTTTACACAGGTAAACGAGGAGCGATTCACACCTCACGACCAACTCCCGATCAGAAATCGCAGCGTCGCAAGAATATCAAACATGTTTGAAATTCAAATCGCTCCTCGTGAGATCGCATGAGAGCGTCGGGTCGTATAGTGTGAGTATATGAATCGTGAGCTGTGAACTTTTAAACCCTGCGATTTAGTCGTACAGTTTGAGCTGGAGCTGAGTACACGATTTAAAATATCGTACAGTGTACGCCCAGCTTAAGCGAGATACTTGAAAAATTAGGCCCACAAAAGGGGCCTTCAGACGCAGGAGATGGATTTCAGTCCGGTTATCCAGGTGTTGTTCTGTTATTACCGCGAGAACCCATATTTAATTGAACGACAAGATGAAAACATCAGTGTTGTGTAACACCGAATGTTGTTTGTGTAGGACGCATCGAAGAAGTAGCCGATGAAAACATGTATAGGCCGCATACTACACCAGACTGGCTGGAGACGAGGGTGTCCGTGTATTGTTCTGAAACCGCCATGACCCTTACAGCTAAAGGAAGGGGGCACACCAATTTACTTGTGGAAAGAGGTTTGTCTGGTTTGTTCACTGAAATGAACCTTTGATACATTAGGGTGGAGGTAGACTTGTTTTAGTTACTTTGTGGTGTTTTTTGTTTGTTTATTTGTTTGTGTCACATTTCGTAATACTTGTATTATTAAAAACGCTACACAATGATGCTACGTGACGTTAAATAAGCGGATAGTGTAACCCTTGAATCTGACTCGTTACAGGGGACGCGACCCCGGTGTCGGTGTTACACGTGCCTTCGTACTGTGGCTTCTTTGTGAGAGCAACATGGAAAGACCTGGTCCTGATAGCTCCATATGATGGGTGCTACATCTTACACGAGGTACCGTTGACTGTAGATCATAGCCCTCAGGGTTCATGAACAGTCAGTGTTACAAAAGAGGGGAACAGATTCACAAGACAAGGGGTGTCAGGAAGTTTAAAAAGACAGGAGGGTAAATACGGAAGAAATAAAATGAGGTTTAAAACGTTGTAAGTAAAATATAAAATAATGTGTGATCTTTACTGGACAAAGAGGGACAGTGGAGACAGACTGGATGTGGGGGTAGCGAGAAGCACAAGGCAAGGAAAAGAGAAGTTGTAACTGAGGGGCAGACACATGGATAATAGAACAAAAGGTCAATGTTCAGATCAAGGGTCACAGATCATGAATTATAAATTCCCTTACACTTTCTTTCCTCCTGTGTAAAATATTCATTTGCCAATCAAGTTGTGTGTATGTTTTTTCAGTCTATAAAAACAGGTTTTTTTTTGTTGGGGGGGGGGGGGCACATTTGATTTAGAATGAGAACATGATTGTTGTTTGTTTATTGTCTACCACTTTGTACATAATTTTAATGTACATGTTTTGAACAGCTATCCTTAGAGAACATCTTTATGGCTTTAAAAATATTCCAGGAATTATTTCATGACGACGTATTTTGTTACAGTGTCTTTTTGTTTGGTTGCAACCTGCCTGCCCTGTGTTTTGTCTCTTCTCAGAATGGCAGTTATATCTTACCACTGCTGTGGTGGGGGAGACCGGTGAGGGTTTCCTGCCCCATCACTCCTGTATCCACCCCTGCCTCTCTTCCTGGTTTCTGCTCTCACTTCGGCATGGTCATTGAGATGAGGGGGGCCGTGGGAGCGCTGAAGAAATCTAGTGTCCGAGGTGAAGTGGAACACGTCTTGATGCGAGTTTACACAATCAGATTAGGACTTGGAAATACCATCAGATTAGGATTAGGAAATAATCAGAATGTAGCCAGTCAAGTTTTGGTATTTCACTGTGTAGGAACAAGTGTAATGGTGTAGGAAGATAAAATGAATGTATCCACACGCTGCACCAGAAAAAGATGCTGATTAAAAAGGCAGGTGCAGAGTCCTGAATAAATTTTGTTACATGATTTATGCTCTGTTGCAGTTTCTGGTTTTTGTTGTAACAAATTTGCCAGTGTGATTACAAGTTTTGCAATCAGCTTAATTTTTAGGTGTCAGGTTCCAATTGAAGGTTAATCCATTGAGACATTTAACGAAATCCTTTTTTCTGTTCTCTTCAGTGTATGGGGAGTGGGTTCCTCTTGTGTCTGACATGTGTGCATCTCATATGGGTTTGCCACCTGAAGACTTGCTCATCATCTCATTCACAGCCTTATGTGCTATGGTAAGTTCCAGGGGGGTTTTAAACATCTTCCTCCCAGAACTGCTCCATTATTCGGTAGGGTCGCAGTTGATGCACTGGTGATTAATCAGGGATGGCTGTTTTGTCAGGTTCATTGTGTGATTCTGTTGTTTTTCTTTAGGATGGAAGTTCCCTTATGGTCCTCCTGGATGGAAGGGTTTTCACTCTCACGTGTCAGCCTTCTCCCACACTCTTTTCTTTACCTCTCCTTGTTCTGCCAGTTCCATTCGGCAGTGCCCAAAAAGCCCCCGTACAACATCCACATCGATCTATACCACTATATTACATGCCACCGGTGCCTGATACACAGGCGCTAATACCTCAGAGTACAACTACGCCCATTGGTATAACAACCACTCCTATGACATCCAAAGCAGCTACAACCAAAGGGACCTTTCCACCTGTTCAGCCTCCCACGGGACTCCACCCTCCTCACCGCCATACTCTCTATCCCATAAGTCCCTTCTTCTACTCTTATAACTATTCTCATTACCCTCAAGCTCCTTTTCCACCAGTTCAGCCAACTGTGGAGTACCCTACTCTGAGAATTCCTATTCCCAAACCAACCCCAAGGCCTCAGATGATTAACCCCAGCAAACACCTGCCTTGGTTGCCTCGGGTTGCTGGATTTCCTGAGGCACCAGGTGCGTCACCTAAGATGTCCCTACCATCCTTCACCTGCAGCAGGGATCATTTCGTAGTACTTCTGTCATCTGCAAAAATGGAATCCATTAAAGTCAAAGGTAGGAAGGGTGCTTTGGTGTTTCCTCTGTGGATGAGGCTCATATCTTCGTGGGGTTTGACCACGTTGTTGATTCCTTTGCTGTTGGCGTGGATTGTGTGTAGTGTACAGAATTGTGAACCACTATTTGGTAACCAAACCACTATTTGGTTACCAGAAAGGCTTTGGAAAGTCTGCAGTGGTGAGTGGTTCTTAAACTTGGTGGTGACTTGAAAACACTGTTGGTTATTGGTGTGAATGGGCAGGCTTGTTGCTGGTCAATAAGGCTCAGAAATGAACATCATTGGAACACCTTGTTCAAGCTTTATATTTGTGGGTTGAGTGATTTTGCTAAAGCAGAAAGAAGAATGAGACCTGAATGTCATCGGCAAAGAAATCAATATTCCTTACATTTCGGAAAGAGGGAATGTCTATTATAATAGACACAGATGGAGATAACACAATATGACTTGTTAAGGCCGATTTCCATTGTGGTCCATAAAAGGTGGAGGTGGGGGTTGATGGAGGTTGCAGTGTAGTATCACACAGATCTTTGTATCAGTTTCCATGCCATGGTGCTGGCCTAGTTTTGAAATACAGACTGCTGCTACGGCAGCTTCACACACCTGACAGGAAATCAGGGTTGAGAGTTGTACTCTGTTGTAACCACGGTAATTCATATGAAGTGCTATGGGTGGCGAGCAGCTTATCAGTGTACCATGCTGGCAGAACACATTGGGAGTTGACCTGCAGGGTCGGTGATTAACATCCACCCATGAGTAATGTTTCCTCAGAGTAAGAGTGGTTTCTGCTCTAACTAAAGTAGTAGAACGAATATCAAGGCGCCAAACACATAGAGACCATGGGTTTGGGTGCCACACGTCATGTCTCGCAAATAAAAGGATCAGCGTCGACTAAATGCTTTAAATAGTTCAGCATGGAGTGGAACAGAGATGTGGCCAAATCGTTTTCTTTTGCTGATGAAAGCCCGCCGTGCTGTTGTGTCTGTGTAGACGTGAAGACGAACGTGTGGGTTCCCGTGATCTCTACTCCTGCGAGCTGTAAATACTCCCTGCTGAATGAAGACACGTGGGTGGGGCTCTTCTCTCCTCTCCCCGCCTGTCACACGCGAGCTCTGGTGAGGAACAGCACTGCTCTTGTCCTGTCTGCACTTTAAAGCAGTGTGACCACAACCCCAGACGTCACAATTGGAGAAGGGACACAGTGTATATTTATACCGCCGAGTGATGAGCGTTAGTTGGTTGTCCTGTACTTTTTTGGTGTCGTACGTCTCGTTTACGTCCTCATCCCTTCTGCAGTCCCCGTCGATGCTGTCTCTTTCTCTGAAGTTCTGGGACCGTACGCTGCGACGACATCGTACTGTACAACTCCAGTGTTCTCACGCTTCACCTCGGGTGCTGATTCCTGCTACAACAGCCCCACCTGCACCGTGGATCTGGCCAGAAGCCACTCTGAAGTCTAAATCAAAAGCTTCACCTTCCCGTGTATCCAAACCAACGGCTAAACCCTCCCAGTCTCGAAAACCCCTGGCTCCGCCTCCTCTGTCTGAAAAGCCCCCAGCTCTGTCCAAAATCAGAGTTCACTCCTCCCAGCTGGCCAAACATATATTGAATTCCTGGCCATCTGAACACACTTTGCTCCATGAAATCACACCTTTGCCTCCTCAAGTTGACGCACCCCAAGTAAAATGTTACTCTCAGAATATGAGTGTCACCCTTCCTCCTGGGTCAATCACAGCTTTGATTGTTCACAGTGAGTTTTGGTTTTAGTTCACATTTAGTTTGGCATGATTTTTGTTAATGAGCTTTAAGTGGTTTAACTAGACTGTTCAAATATGTATGGCAGAAAATGGATATTTTGGGATGTTGGGATAGATTAAATTCATGTACATTTATATTCTATGGTATTTAATCCTGGATACCTGTTGCCCAGGGTCTTGCCAGTTATAATGTCTCCCCCACCAAAGCTCCTTCTAGCAGCATCAAAGACCAAATGAAGCCAGTGGCCCTAGATACAACCACAAGTCAGTGTGGATACATGGTGAATGAGGACCAGCTTGGCTACATTAATGTCCTCCTACCCTACACATCCTGTCACATGGTCCATCAGGTTTGTGTTGTGGTGCATATCCTTGCCAAATTAAGAAACCACTGTAATGGGGTTTACATACATGGTGTGTTAAACGTAAAGACAACAGTGCTCTCTAACCATGGGGAAGTTACAGTAACTATCACATAAAATATCTGGTTAGAGCTACATTAACCAGAAGTCTAGATTTTATAATACTACTGAAATAACATTGATTAATTACATGTTTGCAAACAATCTTTTTTTTTTTCTAAGGATGACCAATACAAAATTGTATTGGAATATCAGATTGCAGATGGTCATACAGTTGAGGCTTTGCTGTCATGTCAGGATCCTACCAGCAAAGGTAATGGAGAAATTAAATGAACTTGCAACAGAAAACTTGGTGTATAGGTGTAGCCAGGGGCGAGGCTAGGGTATTTTTAGTGGTGCTAGAGCACCACCGTGAAGTTGCTCAGCACCCCCTGGCTCAACACATTGCTCTGTACCTGCGCAATACTTTAGTATTGTGCCTCTGTGAGCACTAGGGGCTGGGCACCCCTAAAGACCAGATCCTAAAATCGCCCCTGGGTGTAGCACATTATAAACATATTTAAAACTAATGTCAAGAATGTTGTTTAGTCTCACTTTATGATGCAGTAGTCCGTTTTTTAATGTCGATGACGTCTGCTAACTCATCGACATATTTACCCTTAACTTAGTGTGGGGCGCATGGTTATTGCAGGTGGGGCGCTAGCAATTGGAAGAAATTAACCTTTTTAAGCCTGTCGTTTTAATGCCTGGTCGTTTTGCATAAGCCCCGGATGTTTAAAATGTCTGTGGAACAGTGTGAACCAGGGCTAGATTACCCCCCCCCCCCCTCGCCCCCGTCAACAAATTACGTTTGCCAACCCCCCCCTTCTACAAATCACGATCGCCACCCCCCATTTGTATTTTATTACCATTTTGTTTGGGTGATATGGGACAGGTGGGGCATGGAATTTCCCCTTCTTCTGAGGTGGGGAATGATAGAAAAAGTTTGAGAACCACGCAATTTGACCAGATTTGGTCTGACGCAATTTGGCCAGATGACTCGCTGGTTTATGTAAATGAAGACCCCATTGTAACATAGGGGTCACTCAGAACCGATGTGACGGCCTCTGTTGTAATGCTGTTGTTTTTATCTGGTAGAGTGTAGTTTGCCGACTGAGCAGCAGCTGCCCTGTGGACTCGGCTCCCCCTCCGCACTTGAGTGTCATAACCTGGGTTGCTGTTACTCATCAGACACGGCAAACTGCTACTACCCCATGGACGGTGACTCGGCCCACACCCACCTCCACAACAACCGCCGTGACAGATGAACCTCCCAGAAACGTCCATCTACCAACTTATTTTATCCCCCCTCCCCCCCCTTATCTCCTCAGAATGCACAGCTGACCACCATTTTGTTTTCTCCATTCCCGCGTCCCTCACGGACCCGCCCCTCTCGGACCCGCCCCTCACGGACCCGCCCCTCTCGCCTGCCTTCTTGGTTGCTGCTGGCAACACCTCCTGCACTCCGCAGAGGGTGGTTGGAGATGCTGCCTTATTTAAGATTCCACTGGAAGGCTGTGGTGTTCACAGATATGTATGTATGAGACCTTGTATGAAACGCTTACTTTCTAAGGTCAGTAAGCTTTCTAACAGGCGTGTAAATGGGGGCTAACTATCAGTAACTATCAATAGCTGTTTGTTCACTGTCTGTCCAGGTGGTTTAAACATCCTTTTCAGCATTTTTGCAGGTGAAATTGTCCTTGTGACACTTTGCCCAGGTTGGGATTTATGTTATTTGTTCAAAGCATTTTGACTGTAACTTAACGAGATGCTGTTGTTGCTAGGTAGTGGGCAACACTGTGATTTATATGTTGGAGATTCTGAACACATTGCAGTCCCTTAGTGTCAACTATGGCACCATCACCAGAGACTCACCCTTTAGGTACTTACAGT